>NC_074684.1:39656274-39698774 GCF_029448725.1 Salvelinus fontinalis | reverse complement strand
GTATGTGCTGTTGTAATACTACTGTATAGTATGGTATGTACTGTTGTAATACTACACTGTATAGTATGGTATGTACTGTTGTAATACTACTGTATAGCATGGTATGTGCTGTTGTAATACTACACTGTATAGCATGGTATGTGCTGTTGTAATACTACTGTATAGTATGGTATGTGCTGTTGTAATACTACACTGTATAGCATGGTATGTGCTGTTGTAATACTACACTGTATAGTATGGTATGTGCTGTTGTAATACTACTGTATAGTATGGTATGTGCTGTTGTAATACTACTGTATAGTATGGTATGTGCTGTTGTAATACTACTGTATAGTATGGTATGTACTGTTGTAATACTACACTGTATAGCATGGTATGTGCTGTTGTAATACTACACTGTATAGTATGGTATGTGCTGTTGTAATACTACTGTATAGTATGGTATGTGCTGTTGTAATACTACTGTATAGTATGGTATGTGCTGTTGTAATACTACTGTATAGTATGGTATGTGCTGTTGTAATACTACTGTATAGTATGGTATGTGCTGTTGTAATACTACTGTATAGTATGGTATGTGCTGTTGTAATACTACTGTATAGTATGGTATGTGCTGTTGTAATACTACTGTATAGTATGGTATGTGCTGTTGTAATACTACTGTATAGTATGGTATGTGCTGTTGTAATACTACTGTATAGTATGGTATGTGCTGTTGTAATACTACACTGTATAGTATGGTATGTGCTGTTGTAATACTACACTGTATAGCATGGTATGTGCTGTTGTAATACTACTGTATAGTATGGTATGTGCTGTTTTAATACTACACTGTATAGTATGGTATGTGCTGTTGTAATACTACTGTATAGTATGGTATGTGCTGTTGTAATACTACACTGTATAGCATGGTATGTGCTGTTGTAATACTACACTGTATAGCATGGTATGTGCTGTTGTAATACTACTGTATAGTATGGTATGTGCTGTTGTAATACTACTGTATAGTATGGTATGTGCTGTTGTAATACTACTGTATAGTATGGTATGTGCTGTTGTAATACTACACTGTATAGCATGGTATGTGCTGTTGTAATACTACTGTATAGTATGGTATGTGCTGTTGTAATACTACTGTATAGTATGGTATGTGCTGTTGTAATACTACTGTATAGCATGGTATGTGCTGTTGTAATACTACTGTATAGCATGGTATGTGCTGTTGTAATACTACACTGTATAGCATGGTATGTGCTGTTGTAATAGTACACTGTATAGTATGGTATGTGCTGTTGTAATACTACTGTATAGTATGGTATGTGCTGTTGTAATAGTACACTGTATAGTATGGTATGTGCTGTTGTAATACTACACTGTATAGCATGGTATGTGCTGTTTTAATACTACACAGTATAGTATGGTATGTGCTGTTTTAATAGTACACTGTATAGTATGGTATGTGCTGTTTTAATAGTACACTGTATAGTATGGTATGTGCTGTTGTAATACTACTGTATAGTATGGTATGTGCTGTTTTAATACTACACAGTATAGTATGGTATGTGCTGTTTTAATAGTACACTGTATAGTATGGTATGTGCTGTTGTAATACTACTGTATAGTATGGTATGTGCTGTTTTAATACTACACAGTATAGTATGGTATGTGCTGTTTTAATAGTACACTGTATAGTATGGTATGTGCTGTTGTAATACTACTGTATAGTATGGTATGTGCTGTTGTAATACTACACAGTATAGTATGGTATGTGCTGTTTTAATAGTACACTGTATAGTATGGTATGTGCTGTTTTAATACTACACTGTATAGCATGGTATGTGCTGTTGTAATACTACACTGTATAGTATGGTATGTGCTGTTTTAATAGTACACTGTATAGTATGGTATGTGCTGTTTTAATACTACACTGTATAGTATGGTATGTGCTGTTTTAATACTACACTGTATAGTATGGTATGTGCTGTTGTAATACTACACTGTATAGTATGGTATGTGCTGTTGTAATACTACTGTATAGCATGGTATGTGCTGTTTTAATACTACACTGTATAGCATGGTATGTGCTGTTTTAATACTACACTGTATAGTATGGTATGTGCTGTTGTAATACTACACTGTATAGTATGGTATGTGCTGTTTTAATACTACTGTATAGTATGGTATGTGCTGTTGTAATACTACACAGGCTACAATATCCAACAAAATCAGAGGAGGCAATAAAACCGGATCCGTGTTGTTGCTCCCCTGCCTGCAAGAAGCTCTTATGGGGCAGGTACAGCGGCCACGCGCCCCTAGACAGAATGCACCCGTTAACCTCGACAGGCAGGCAGGCACGCGCCCCGGCGTCAGTTCCGTGTGTCTGCATCTGGAAGGAAAAACCGACTCTATCGGACCGCCGCGAGACTAGCAGACTTCCATCGCGAGCAATCATTATTTTCTTACCCGAGGAGATGTCCGGTGCGTCTTGAACCAAATAAAACTCCTCAAGTTCACGCGCCGTTGCCGTTGCCGTGTATACGGTACACATCTGCACGCGCACAGCGGAACCGATCCAGGCTTTCTCCGTGCTTTATCCCCGGCCTCCTCTCGCTCTCGCGCTCTCTCTCTGCCTCACTCCCTCTCTTTCTGAGCTGCAGAGGAGAGGTCGCAGCACCGGATAACGTCTCCGCCAGGTCCTAGAGTCTGGCCTTGATTTGTACTAGAGCCTTATGTCTTCACAGGGAACATATGTTGGTCTCTACCCACTTACCCACTAACCTCCGGGAGGCTCCGGGAGGCCTCCCTTGTGTGCACGTTTTGTTTTTTGCCGTAGCACGACACAGCTGATTAAAATCATCAACACTTGATGATGAGTTGGTTATTTGAATCAGTTGTGTCGCGCTAGACATATTGTTTTATCCACTTCATGTGGTTTATTCTAGTCTCATCCTATATAACTACTGTCTATACTGTCTATACACACCATCCTATATAACTACTGTCTATACTGTCTATACACACCATCCTATATAACTACTGTCTATACCCACCATCCTATATAACTACTGTCTATACTGTCTATACACACCATCCTATATAACTACTGTCTATACACACCATCCTGTATAACTACTGTCTATACTGTCTATACACACCATCCTATATAACTACTGTCTATACACACCATCCTATATAACTACTGTCTATACACACCATCCTATATAACTACTGTCTATACACACCATCCTATATAACTACTGTCTATACACACCATCCTATATAACTACTGTCTATACACACCATCCTATATAACTACTGTCTGTACACACCATCCTATATAACTACTGTCTATACTGTCTATACACACCATCCTATATAACTACTGTCTATACACACCATCCTATATAACTACTGTCTATACTGTCTATACACACCATCCTATATAACTACTGTCTATACACACCGTCCTATATAACTACTGTCTATACTGTCTATACACACCATCCTATATAACTACTGTCTATACTGTCTATACACACCATCCTATATAACTACTGTCTATACTGTCTATACACACCATCCTGTATAACTACTGTCTATACACACCATCCTATATAACTACTGTCTATACTGTCTATACACACCATCCTATATAACTACTGTCTATACACACCATCCTATATAACTACTGTCTATACTGTCTATACACACCATCCTATATAACTACTGTCTATACACACCATCCTATATAACTACTGTCTATACACACCATCCTATATAACTACTGTCTATACACACCATCCTATATAACTACTGTCTATACACACCATCCTATATAACTACTGTCTATACACACCCTCCTATATAACTACTGTCTATACTGTCTATACACACCATCCTATATAACTACTGTCTATACACACCATCCTATATAACTACTGTCTATACACACAATCCTATATAACTACTGTCTATACACACCCTCCTATATAACTACTGTCTATACTGTCTATACACACCATCCTATATAACTACTGTCTATACACACCATCCTATATAACTACTGACTATACACACCATCCTATATAACTACTGTCTATACACACCATCCTCCATAACTACTGTCTATACACACCATCCTCTATAACTACTGTCTATACTGTCTATACACACCATCCTATATAACTACTGTCTATACACACCATCCTGTATAACTACTGTCTATACACACCATCCTCCATAACTACTGTCTATACACACCATCCTATATAACTACTGTCTATACACACCATCCTATATAACTACTGTCTATACACACCATCCTGTATAACTACTGTCTGTACACACCATCCTATATAACTACTGTCTATACACACCATCCTGTATAACTACTGTCTATACACACCATCCTCCATAACTACTGTCTATACACACCATCCTATATAACTACTGTCTATACACACCATCCTCCATAACTACTGTCTATACACAACCTCCTATATAACTACTGTCAATACTGTCTATACACACCATCCTATATAACTACTGTCTATACACACCATCCTCCATAACTACTGTCTATACACACCATCCTATATAACTACTGTCTATACTGCCTATACACACCATCCTCTATAACTACTGTCTATACTGTCTATACACACCATCCTATATAACTACTGTCTATACACACCATCCTCTATAACTACTGTCTATACTGTCTATACACACCATCCTATATAACTACTGTCTATACACACCATCCTGTATAACTACTGTCTATACACACCATCCTCCATAACTACTGTCTATACACACCATCCTATATAACTACTGTCTATACTGCCTATACACACCATCCTCTATAACTACTGTCTATACTGTCTATACACACCATCCTATATAACTACTGTCTATACACACCCTCCTATATAACTACTGTCTATACTGTCTATACACACCATCCTCTATAACTACTGTCTATACTGTCTATACACACCATCCTATATAACTACTGTCTATACTGTCTATACACACCATCCTATATAACTACTGTCTATACTGTCTATACACACCATCCTCTATAACTACTGTCTATACACACCATCCTATATAACTACTGTCTATACTGTCTATATACACCATCCTATATAACTACTGTCTATACACACCCTCCTATATAACTACTGTCTATACTGTCTATACACACCATCCTCTATAACTACTGTCTATACTGTCTATACACACCATCCTATATAACTACTGTCTATACACACCATCCTATATAACTACTGTCTATACTGTCTATACACACCATCCTCTATAACTACTGTCTATACTGTCTATACACACCATCCTATATAACTACTGTCTATACACACCATCCTATATAACTACTGTCTATACACACCATCCTATATAACTACTGTCTATAATGTCTATACACACCATCCTCTATAACTACTGTCTATACTGTCTATACACACCATCCTATATAACTACTGTCTATACTGTCTATACACACCATCCTATATAACTACTGTCTATACACACCATCCTATATAACTACTGTCTATACACACCATCCTATATAACTACTGTCTATACTGTCTATACACACCATCCTATATAACTACTGTCTATACACACCATCCTATATAACTACTGTCTATACACACCATCCTATATAACTACTGTCTATACACACCATCCTATATAACTACTGTCTATACACACCAACCTATATAACTACTGTCTGTACACACCATCCTATATAACTACTGTCTATACACACCATCCTATATAACTACTGTCTATACACACCATCCTATATAACTACTGTCTATACTGTCTATACACACCATCCTATATAACTACTGTCTATACACACCATCCTATATAACTACTGTCTATACACACCATCCTATATAACTACTGTCTATACTGTCTATACACACCATCCTATATAACTACTGTCTATACACACCATCCTATATAACTACTGTCTATACACACCATCCTATATAACTACTGTCTATACTGTCTATACACACCACCGTATATAACTACTGTCTATACACACCATCCTATATAACTACTGTCTATACACACCATCCTATATAACTACTGTCTATACACACCATCTTATATAACTACTGTCTATACTGTCTATACACACCGTCCTATATAACTACTGACTATATTGTCTATACACACCATGCTATATAACTACTGTCTATACACACCATCCTATATAACTACTGTCTATACACACCATCTTATATAACTACTGTCTATACTGTCTATACACACCATCCTATATAACTACTGTCTATACTGTCTATACACACCATCCTATATAACTACTGTCTATACACACCATCCTATATAACTACTGTCTATACACACCATCCTATATAACTACTGTCTAGACAAACCATCCTATATAACTACTGTCTATACTGTCTATACACACCACCGTATATAACTACTGTCTATACACACCATCCTATATAACTACTGTCTATACACACCATCCTATATAACTACTGTCTATACACACCATCTTATATAACTACTGTCTATACTGTCTATACACACCGTCCTATATAACTACTGACTATATTGTCTATACACACCATGCTATATAACTACTGTCTATACACACCATCCTATATAACTACTGTCTATACACACCATCTTATATAACTACTGTCTATACTGTCTATACACACCATCCTATATAACTACTGTCTATACTGTCTATACACACCATCCTATATAACTACTGTCTATACACACCATCCTATATAACTACTGTCTATACACACCATCCTATATAACTACTGTCTAGACAAACCATCCTATATAACTACTGTCTATACTGTCTATACACACCATCCTATATAACTACTGTCTATACACACCATCCTATATAACTACTGGCTATACACACCATTCTATATAACTACTGTCTATACACACCATCCTATATAACTACTGTCTATACTGTCTATACACACCATCCTATATAACTACTGTCTATACACACCATCCTATATAACTACTGTCTATACACACCATCCTATATAACTACTGTCTATACACACCATCCTATATAACTACTGTCTATACACACCATCATATATATAACTACTGTCTATACACACCATCCTGTATAACTACTGTCTATACTGTCTATACACACCCTCCTATATAACTACTGTCTATACTGTCTATACACACCATCCTGTATAACTACTGTCTATACACACCCTCCTATATAACTACTGTCTATACTGTCTATACACTCCCTCCTATATAACTACTGTCTATACTGTCTATACACACCATCCTATATAACTACTGTCTATACACACCATCCTGTATAACTACTGTCTATACACACCATCCTATATAACTACTGTCTATTTTGTCTATACACACCATCCTATACAACTACTGTCTATACACACCATCCTATATAACTACTGTCTATACTGTCTATACACACCATCCTATATAACTACTGTCTATACTGTCTATACACACCATCCTATATAACTACTGTCTATACACACCATCCTATATAACTACTGTCTATACACACCACCGTATATAACTACTGTCTATACACACCATCCTATATAACTACTGTCTATACACACCATCCTATATAACTACTGTCTATACACACCATCTTATATAATTACTGTCTATACTGTCTATACACACCGTCCTATATAACTACTGACTATATTGTCTATACACACCATGCTATATAACTACTGTCTATACACACCATCCTATATAACTACTGTCTATACACACCATCTTATATAACTACTGTCTATACTGTCTATACACACCATCCTATATAACTACTGTCTATACTGTCTATACACACCATCCTATATAACTACTGTCTATACACACCATCCTATATAACTACTGTCTATACACACCATCCTATATAACTACTGTCTAGACACACCATCCTATATAACTACTGTCTATACTGTCTATACACACCATCCTATATAACTACTGTCTATACACACCATCCTATATAACTACTGGCTATACACACCATTCTATATAACTACTGTCTATACACACCATCCTATATAACTACTGTCTATACTGTCTATACACACCATCCTATATAACTACTGTCTATACACACCATCCTATATAACTACTGTCTATACACACCATCCTATATAACTACTGTCTATACACACCATCCTATATAACTACTGTCTATACACACCATCATATATATAACTACTGTCTATACACACCATCCTGTATAACTACTGTCTATACACACCCTCCTATATAACTACTGTCTATACTGTCTATACACACCCTCCTATATAACTACTGTCTATACTGTCTATACACACCATCCTGTATAACTACTGTCTATACACACCCTCCTATATAACTACTGTCTATACTGTCTATACACACCCTCCTATATAACTACTGTCTATACTGTCTATACACACCATCCTATATAACTACTGTCTATACACACCATCCTGTATAACTACTGTCTATACACACCATCCTATATAACTACTGTCTATTTTGTCTATACACACCATCCTATACAACTACTGTCTATACACACCATCATATATAACTACTGTCTATACTGTCTATACACACCATCCTATATAACTACTGTCTATACTGTCTATACACACCATCCTATATAACTACTGTCTATACTGTCTATACACACCATCCTATATAACTACTGTCTATACACACCATCCTATATAACTACTGTCTATACACACCATCCTATATAACTACTGTCTATACTGTCTATACACACCATCCCATATACCTACTGTCTATACACACCAACCTATATAACTACTGTCTGTACACACCATCCTATATAACTACTGTCTATACACACCATCCTATATAACTACTGTCTATACACACCATCCTATATAACTACTGTCTATACTGTCTATACACACCGTCCTATATAACTACTGTCTATACACACCATCCTTTATAACTACTGTCTATACACACCGTCCTATATAACTACTGTCTATACACAACATCCTATATAACTTCTGTCTATACACACCATCCTACATAACTACTGTCTATACACACCATCCTATATAACTACTGTCTATACACACCATTTTATATAACTACTGTCTATACTGTCTATACACACCGTCCTATATAACTACTGACTATATTGTCTATACATACCATGCTATATAACTACTGTCTATACACACCATCCTATATAACTACTGTTTATACTCACCATCTTATATAACTACTGTCTATACTGGCCATACACACCATCCTATATAACTACTGTCTATACTGTCTATACACACCATCCTATATAACTACTGTCTATATACACCATCCTATATAACTACTGTCTAGACACACCATCCTATATAACTACTGTCTATACACACCATCCTATATAACTACTGGCTATACACACCATTCTATATAACTACTGTCTATACACACCATCCTATATAACTACTGTCTATACACACCATCCTATATAACTACTGTCTATACACACCATCCTATATAACTACTGTCTATACACACCATCATATATATAACTACTGTCTATACACACCATCCTGTATAACTACTGTCTATACACGCCATCCTATATAACTACTGTCTATACACACCATCCTGTATAACTACTGTCTATACACGCCATCCTATATAACTACTGTCTATACACGCCATCCTATATAACTACTGTCTATACACACCCTCCTATATAACTACTGTCTATACACACGCTCCTATATAACTACTGTCTATACTGTCTATACACACCATCCTATATAACTACTGTCTATACACACCATCCTGTATAACTATTGTCTATACACACCATCCTATATAACTACTGTCTATTTTGTCTATACACACCATCCTATATAACTACTGTATATACTGTCTATACACACCATCCTATATAACTACTGTCTATACACACCATCCTATATAACTACTGTCTATACTGTCTATACACACCATCCTATATAACTACTGTCTATACTGTCTATACACACCATCCTATATAACTACTGTCTATACTGTCTATACACACCATCCTATATAACTACTGTCTATACACACCATCCTATATAACTACTGTCTATACACACCCTCCTATATAACTACTGTCTCTACACACCATCTTATATAACTACTGTCTATACTGTCTATACACACCGTCCTATATAACTACTGACTACACTGTCTATACACACCATGCTATATAACTACTGTCTATACACACCATCCTATATAACTACTGTCTATACACACCATCTTATATAACTACTGTCTGTACTTTCTATACACACCATCCCATATAACTACTGTCTATACACACCATCCTATATAACTACTGTCTATACACACCATCCTATATAACTACTGTCTATACACACCATCCTATATAACTACTGTCTATACTGTCTATACACACCATCCTATATAACTACTGTCTATACACACCATCCTATATAACTACTGTCTATACACACCATCCTATATAACTACTGTCTATACACACCATCCTATATAACTACTGTCTATACTGCCTATATACACCATCCTATATAACTACTGCCTATATACACCATCCTATATAACTACTGTCTATACACACCATCCTATATAACTACTGTCTATACACACCATCCTATATAAATACTGTCTATACACACCATCCTGTATAACTACTGTCTATACACACCATCCTATATAACTACTGTCTATACACACCATCCTATATAACTACTGTCTATACACACCATCCCATATAACTACTGTCTATACACACCATCCTATATAACTACTCTCTATACAAACCATCCTATATAACTACTGTCTATACACACCATCCTATATAACTACTGTCCATACAAACCATTCTATATAACTACTGTCTATACACACCATCCTATATAACTACTGTCTATACACACCATCCCATATAACTACTGTCTATACACACCATCCTATATAACTACTGTCTATACAAACCATCCTATATAACTACTGTCTATACACACCATCCTATATAACTACTGTCTATACTGTCTATACACACCATCCTATATAACTACTGTCTATACTGTCTATACACACCATCCTATATAACTACTGTCTATACTGTCTATACACACCATCCTATATAACTACTGTCTATACACACCATCCTATATAACTACTGTCTATACACACCATCCTATATAACTACTGTCTCTACACACCATCTTATATAACTACTGTCTATACTGTCTATACACACCGTCCTATATAACTACTGACTACACTGTCTATACACACCATGCTATATAACTACTGTCTATACACACCATCCCATATAACTACTGTCTATACACACCATCCTATATAACTACTGTCTATACAAACCATCCTATATAACTACTGTCTATACACACCATCCTATATAACTACTGTCTATACACACCATCCTATATAACTACTGTCTATACACACCATCTTATATAACTACTGTCTATACTGTCTATACACACCGTCCTATATAACTGCTGACTATACTGTCTATACACACCATGCTATATAACTACTGTCTATACACACCATCCTATATAACTACTGTCTATACACACCATCCTATATAACTACTGTCTATACAAACCATCCTATATAACTACTGTCTATACACACCATCCTATATAACTACTGTCCATACAAACCATTCTATATAACTACTGTCTACACACACCATCCTATATAACTACTGTCTATACACACCATCACATATAACTACTGTCTATACACACCATCCTATATAACTACTGTCTATACAAACCATCCTATATAACTACTGTCTATACACACCATCCTATAAAACTACTGTCTATACACACCGTCCTATATAACTACTGTCTATACTGTCTATACACACCATCTTATATAACTACTGTCTATACTGTCTATACACACCGTCCTATATAACTGCTGACTATACTGTCTATACACACCATGCTATATAACTACTGTCTATACACACCATCCTATATAACTACTGTCTATACACACCATCTTATATAACTACTGTCTATACTTTCTAAACACACCATCCTATATAACTACTGTCTATACTGTCTATACACACCATCCTATATAACTACTGTCTATACTGCCTATATACACCATCCTATATAACTACTGCCTATATACACCATCCTATATAACTACTGTCTATACACACCATCCTATATAACTACTGTCTATACACACCATCCCATATAACTACTGTCTATACACACCATCCTATATAACTACTGTCTATACAAACCATCCTATATAACTACTGTCTATACACACCATCCTATATAACTACTGTCCATACAAACCATTCTATATAACTACTGTCTATACACACCATCCTATATAACTACTGTCTATACACACCATCCCATATAACTACTGTCTATACACACCATCCTATATAACTACTGTCTATACAAACCATCCTATATAACTACTGTCTATACACACCATCCTATAAAACTACTGTCTATACACACCGTCCTATATAACTACTGTCTATACTGTCTATACACACCATCCTATATAACTACTGTCTATACAAACTATCCTGTATAACTACTGTCTATACTGTTTATACACACCATCCTATATAACTACTGTCTATACTGTCTATACACACCATCCTATATAACTACTGTCTATACACACCGTCCTATATAACTACTGTCTATACTGTCTATACACACCATCCCATATAACTACTGTCTATACACAACCTCCTATATAACTACTGTCTATACTGTCTATACACACCATACTATATAACTACTGTCTATACACACCATCCTGTATAACTACTGTCTATACACACCATCCTATATAACTACTGTCTATACTGTCTATACACACCATCCTATATAACTACTGTCTATACTGTCTATACACACCATCCTATACAACTACTGTCTATACACACCATCCTATTTAACTACTGTCTATACACACCATCCTATATAACTACTGTCTATACTGTCTATACACACCATCCTGTATAACTACTGTCTATACACACCATCCTGTATAACTACTGTCTATACACACCATCCTATATAACTACTGTCTATACTGTCTATACACACCATCCTATATAACTACTGTCTATACTGTCTATACACACCATCCTATATAACTACTGTCTATACACACCATCCTATATAACTACTGTCTATACTGTCTATACACACCATCCTATATAACTACTGTCTATACACACCATCCTATATAACTACTGTCTATACACACTATCCTATATAACTACTGTCTATACACACCATCTTATATAACTACTGTCTATACTGTCTATACACACCGTCCTATATAACTGCTGACTATACTGTCTATACACACCATCCTATATAACTACTGTCTATACACACCATCCTATATAACTACTGTCTATACTGTCTATACACACCATCCTATATAACTACTGTCTATACACACCATCCTATATAACTACTGTCTATACACACCATCCTATATAACTACTGCCTATATACACCATCCTATATAACTACTGTCTATACACACCATCCTATATAACTACTGTCTATACACACCATTCTATATAACTACTGTCTATACACACCATCCTATATAACTACTGTCTATACTGTCTATACACACCATCCTATATAACTACTGTCTATACACACCATCCTATATAACTACTGTCTATACACACCATCCTATATAACTACTGTCTATACACACCATCCTATATAACTACTGTGTATACACACCATCCTATATAACTACTGCCTATATACACCATCCTATATAACTACTGTCTATACACACCATCCTATATAACTACTGTCTATACACACCATCCTATATAACTACTGTCTATACACACCATCCTATATAACTACTGTCTATACATACCATCCTGTATAACTACTGTCTATACACACCATCCTATATAACTACTGTCTATACACACCATCCTATATAACTACTGTCTATACACACCATCCTATATAACTACTGTCTATACACACCATCCCATATAACTACTGTCTATACACACCATCCTATATAACTACTGTCTATACACACTATCCTATATAACTAATGTCTATACAAACCATCCTATATAACTACTGTCTATACACACCATCCTATATAACTACTGTCCATACAAACCATCCTATATAACTACTGTCTATACACACCATCCTATATAACTACTGTCTATACACACCATCCTATATAACGACTGTCTATACTGCCTATGTACACCATCCTATATAACTACTGCCTGTATACACCATCCTATATAACTACTGTCTATACACACCATCCTATATAACTACTGTCTATACACACCATCCTATATAACTACTGTCTATACACACCATCCTGTATAACCACTGTCTATACACACCATCCTATATAACTACTGTCTATACACACCATCCTATATAACTACTGTCTATACACACCATCCCATATAACTACTGTCTATACACACCATCCTATATAACTACTGTCTATACAAACCATCCTATATAACTACTGTCTATACACACCATCCTATATAACTACTTTCTATACTGTCTATACACACCATCCTATATAACTACTGTCTTTACACACTATCCTGTATTACTACTGTCTATACTGTCTATACACACCATCCTATATAACTACTGTCTATACACACCATCCTATATAACTACTGTCTATACTGTCTATACACACCATCCTATATAACTACTGTCTTTACACACCGTCCTATATAACTACTGTCTATACTGTCTATACACACCATCCTATATAACTACTGTCTATACACACCATCCTATATAACTACTGTCTATACACACCATCCTATATAACTACTGTCTATACTGTCTATACACACCATCCTATATAACTACTGTCTATACACACCATCCTATATAACTACTGTCTATACTGTCTATACACACCATCCTATATAACTACTGTCTATACAAACCATCCTATATAACTACTGTCTATACAAACCATCCTATATAACTACTGTCTATACACACCATCCAATATAACTACTGTCTATACACACCGTCCTATATAACTACTGTCTATACTGTCTATACACACCATCTTATATAACTACTGTCTATACTGTCTATACACACCGTCCTATATAACTGCTGACTATACTGTCTATACACACCATGCTATATAACTACTGTCTATACACACCATCCTATATAACTACTGTCTATACACACCATCTTATATAACTACTGTCTATACTTTCTATACACACCATCCTATATAACTACTGTCTATACTGTCTATACACACAATCCTATATAACTACTGTCTATACTGCCTATTTACACCATCCTATATAACTACTGCCTATATACACCATCCTATATAACTACTGTCTATACACACCATCCTATATAACTACTGTCTATACACACCATCCCATATAACTACTGTCTATACACACCATCCTATATAACTACTGTCTATACAAACCATCCTATATAACTACTGTCTATACACACCATCCTATATAACTACTGTCCATACAAACCATTCTATATAACTACTGTCTATACACACCATCCTATATAACTACTGTCTATACACACCATCCCATATAACTACTGTCTATACACACCATCCTATATAACTACTGTCTATACAAACCATCCTATATAACTCCTGTCTATACACACCATCCTATAAAACTACTCTCTATACACACCGTCCTATATAACTACTGTCTATACTGTCTATACACACCATCTTATATAACTACTGTCTATACTGTCTATACACACCGTCCTATATAACTGCTGACTATACTGTCTATACACACCATGCTATATAACTACTGTCTACACACACCATCCTATATAACTACTGTCTATACACACCATCTTATATAACTACTGTCTATACTTTCTATACACACCATCCTATATAACTACTGTCTATACTGTCTATACACACCATCCTATATAACTACTGTCTATACTGCCTATATACACCATCCTATATAACTACTGCCTATATACACCATCCTATATAACTACTGTCTATACACACCATCCTATATAACTACTGTCTATACACACCATCCCATATAACTACTGTCTATACACACCATCCTATATAACTACTGTCTATACAAACCATCCTATATAACTACTGTCTATACACACCATCCTATATAACTACTGTCCATACAAACCATTCTATATATCTACTGTCTATACACACCATCCTATATAACTACTGTCTATACACACCATCCCATATAACTACTGTCTATACACACCATCCTATATAACTACTGTCTATACAAACCATCCTATATAACTACTGTCTATACACACCATCCTATAAAACTACTGTCTATACACACCGTCCTATATAACTACTGTCTATACTGTCTATACACACCATCCTATATAACTACTGTCTATACACACTATCCTGTATAACTACTGTCTATACTGTTTATACACACCATCCTATATAACTACTGTCTATACTGTCTATACACACCATCCTATATAACTACTGTCTATACACACCGTCCTATATAACTACTGTCTATACTGTCTATACACACCATCCTATATAACTACTGTCTATACACAACCTCCTATATAACTACTGTCTATACTGTCTATACACACCATACTATATAACTACTGTCTATACACACCATCCTGTATAACTACTGTCTATACACACCATCCTATATAACTACTGTCTATACTGTCTATACACACCATCCTATATAACTACTGTCTATACTGTCTATACACACCATCCTATACAACTACTGTCTATACACACCATCCTATTTAACTACTGTCTATACTGTCTATACACACCATCCTATATAACTACTGTCTATACTGTCTATACACACCATCCTATATAACTACTGTCTATACACACCATCCTATATAACTACTGTCTATACACACCATCCTATATAACTACTGTCTATACACACCATCCTATATAACTACTGTCTATACACACCATCTTATATAACTACTGTCTATACTGTCTATACACACCGTCCTATATAACTGCTGACTATACTGTCTATACACACCATCCTATATAACTACTGTCTATACACACCATCCTATATAACTACTGTCTATACTGTCTATACACACCATCCTATATAACTACTGTCTATACACACCATCCTATATAACTACTGTCTATACACACCATCCTATATAACTACTGCCTATATACACCATCCTATATAACTACTGTCTATACACACCATCCTATATAACTACTGTCTATACACACCATTCTATATAACTACTGTCTATACACACCATCCTATATAACTACTGTCTATACTGTCTATACACACCATCCTATATAACTACTGTCTATACACACCATCCTATATAACTACTGTGTATACACACCATCCTATATAACTACTGCCTATATACACCATCCTATATAACTACTGTCTATACACACCATCCTATATAACTACTGTCTATACACACCATCCTATATAACTACTGTCTATACACACCATCCTATATAACTACTGTCTATACACACCATCCTGTATAACTACTGTCTATACACACCATCCTATATAACTACTGTCTATACACACCATCCTATATAACTACTGTCTATACACACCATCCTATATAACTACTGTCTATACACACCATCCCATATAACTACTGTCTATACACACCATCCTATATAACTACTGTCTATACACACCATCCTATATAACTACTGTCTATACACACCATCCTATATAACTACTGTCTATACACACCATCCTATATAACTACTGTCTATACTGTCTATACACACCATCCTATATAACGACTGTCTATACTGCCTATGTACACCATCCTATATAACTACTGCCTATATACACCATCCTATATAACTACTGTCTATACACACCATCCTATATAACTACTGTCTATACACACCATCCTATATAACTACTGTCTATACACACCATCCTGTATAACCACTGTCTATACACACCATCCTATATAACTACTGTCTATACACACCATCCTATATAACTACTGTCTATACACACCATCCCATATAACTACTGTCTATACACACCATCCTATATAACTACTGTCTATACAAACCATCCTATATAACTACTGTCTATACACACCATCCTATATAACTAATGTCTATACTGTCTATACACACCATCCTATATAACTACTGTCTTTACACACCGTCCTATATAACTACTGTCTATACTCTCTATACACACCATCCTATATAACTACTGTCTATACACACCATCCTATATAACTACTGTCTATACTGTCTATACACACCATCCTGTATAACTACGGTCTATACACACTATCCTGTATAACTACTGTCTATACACACCATCCTATATAACTACTGTCTATACACACCATCCTGTATAACTACTGTCTATACACACCATCCTGTATAACTACTGTCTATACACACCATCCTGTATAACTACTGTCTATACACACCATCCTATATAACTACTGTCTATACACACCATCCTGTATAACTACTGTCTATACACACCATCCTATGTAACTACTGTCTATACACACCATCCTGTACAACTACTGTCTATACACACCATCCTGTATATCTACTGTCTATACACACCATCCTATATAACTACTGTCCATACACACAATCCTATATAACTACTGTCTATACACACCATCCTATATAACTACTGTCTATACACACCATCCTATATAACTACTGTCTATACAAACCATCCTATGTAACTACTGTCTATACACACCATCCTATATAACTATTGCTGTACACACCTTTTCTATTCATATACTGTCCACAATGTCTATACACACCATCATATATACTGAACAAAAATATAAACACAATATGTAACAATTTTAAATATTTTACTGAGTTAAAGTTCATATAAGGAAATTAGTCAATTGAAATAAATGAATTACACCTTAATCTATGGATTTCACATGACTGGGAATACAGATATGCATCTGTTTGTCATCAGCTGTCGGGGTCTCAGACGATCCTGCAGGATGTGGAGGGGCTGGCGTGGTTACACGTGGTCTGTGGTTGTGAGGCCGCTTGGGCATGCTGTCAAATTCTCTAAAACAAATTTGGAGGCGGCTTATGGTAGAGAAATTAACATTCAATTATCTGGCAACAGCTCTGGTGGACATTCCTGCAGTCGGCACGCTAATTGCACGCGGCATCAAAACATGAGACATTTGTGGCATTGTGTTGTGTGACAAAACGGCACATTTTAAAGTGGCCTTTTATTGTCCTCAGCACAAGGTGCACCTGTGTACTGATCATGCTGTTTAATCATCTTTTTGATATGCCACACCTGTCAGGTGGATTGATTATCTTGGCAGAGAAATGCTCTCTAACAGGGATGTAAAGAATGTTGTGCACAAAATTTGAGAGAAATAAGCTTTTTTTTGTGTATGGAACATTTCTGGTATCTCTTATTTCAGCTCATGAAACATGGGGCCAACATTTTACATGTTGCGTTTTATATTGTTGTTCAGTATCATACACCACATGGAATATATGTGATAATATAATACTGGACTCTGACTCTGCTCGCTCTGATGTTGCTCATTCATCTTGTTTACTTGTTGGATTATGTGTGTATTGTTATTGTATTGCTAGTTATTACTGTACTGGTGGAGCTAGAAACATAAGCATTTCACCTGCCATAACATCTGTGTGTGTGACCAATAAACTTTGATTTGATTATTGAAGATATTTTGATATGCAGCCTAATCCAGTGATTGTCCTGATGTTAAGATTGTCAATTAGACTATAGTTGCTATCAAAATAAGACTCCAAAATTGCCAGAGTTTTTTTTTTTTTCAGTAGAGATGAATTAAATACATCGCATTTCACAGGCTAATGAATTTGTGGTTCAACATCTGAGGAAATGGAAACACAAAACACATGAACTAGATCATCGACTCTAAGTATACTACCGACTGCTAGTATCCATGTATCCATCTAACAGTAAACATAATGTCCTAGGCTACTACCCATAAGACCTTTAGGCCTATGCCCTCGCAATGGCCCATGTGGGGTACAGACATGGGGTAGTCATTCAAAAATCATGTTAAACACTATTATTGAACACGGAATGAGTCCATGCAAATGTTTTTACTCGTCAAGGTATTCAGGCTTGCCGTAACACCGTAACAAAGGGGTTGAATACTAATTGACTCAAGACATTTCAGCTTTCTTGCCACTAGGGGGGTGCCATTTCGACATAGCACAAATTCGTCTCCAAATTAAACTGCCTCGTACTCAATTCTTGCTCGTACAATATGCATATTATTATTACTATTGGATATAAAACACTCTCTAGTTTCTAAAACCGTTTGAATTATGTCTGTAAGTGAAACAGAACTCGACTTAGAGCAATTCTCCTATGAGGATTTGAAAATGGTGAAATCTCCACGCTGTTCCCAGACCTGTAGATAACCCTGACTGTCTTCTATTGGTTGAGATGCACTGCATACGCCTTCCCCTGGTTGTTAGCGAATAGGGAGAGTTGAAATGGAGTTTCTATGCAGTTCAGAAAGTTGATAAATTGGTTGGAATCGAGGTGTCCAGCCTTTTGGACCTTCGCGCTGACGCTGAAAGGGTCTTGGAATGTCTTTTTTAGAAGCTCTGGTTTTAGAAACTAGAAATATCCGGCTCTGTTTTTATTCGATATAGGCTTTAAAGACATCCTAATCTTGTTATTTTAAACCGATTTATATCAGTTTCTGTCAGTATATTGCGATTTTCAGGCATTTCATTTTCTGACGTTGTATTGAGTTGGGTGTCTCTCTCTCGAATGCCATTGTGTACTGCTAATTGCAGTCGAAAGAAAACGTCGAAGGAAACATTCTCCAACCCAGCAACGATTCTTTTGGCCAACGGACACCTTCCCCAAGATTCTGATGGGAGTTCAGCTAATAGTAAGAACTATTTATGCTGATAATTCGTTGTTCTGTTGAAAAAGTAAAATGCATAAGACGCCATTATTTGCCGTGTAGCCTTGCGTTATCGCACCCTGTATTGCACACTATTGCGCAGTAAGGTTAATTTTAAAAATGTAATTCAGCGATTGCATTAAGAACTAATTTGTCTTTCAATTGCTGTCCAACCTGTATTTTTTAGTCAAGTTTATGATTATTTATTGATTAGACTAGGTGACTCTCCAAGATGGCGCCCGAAATTTTCTGGCGAGCTTGTTAACTTTTCTCATTGTATAAGCACATTTTCGAACAAACTCTATATGCATTGTGTAATATGATGTTATAGGACTGTCATCTGAAGAATTCTGAGAAGGTTAGTGAAAAAATTTGTTGAGCCCTTCCCAGCTAGTTAGTTCTAGTTAGTTCAGTCAGTTGAACCCTTCCCAGCTAGTTCTGTCAGTTGAGTCCTTCCCAGCTAGCTAGTTCAGTCAGTTGAGTCCTTCCCAACTAGTTAGTTCAGTCAGTTGAGTCCTTCCCAGCTAGTTAGTTCAGTCAGTTGAACCCTTCCCAGCTAGTTAGTTCAGTCAGTTGAGTCCTTCCCAGCTAGCTGGTTCAGTCAGTTGAGTCCTTCCCAGCTAGCTAGTTCAGTCAGTTGAACCCTTCCCAGCTAGTTCAGTCAGTTGAGTCCTTCCCAGCTAGTTAGTTCAGTCAGTTGAGCCCTTCCCAGCTAGTTAGTTCACTCAGTTGAGTCCTTCCCAGCTAGCTAGTTCAGTCAGTTGAACCCTTCACAGCTAGTTAGTTCAGTCAGTTGAACCCTTCCCAGCTAGCTAGTTCAGTCAGTTGAGTCCTTCCCAGCTAGTTAGTTCAGTCAGTTGGCTGTACTACAGACACCTTTCTTCGTTGTGGGAAAGACTTATTGTTGTCTTTCATAAAACAACTGGTTGCAGTATAGAGCCAATCTGGATACTAAGCAGATCCTGAGGGAAATCGACGAGTACCAACAGCTTTACGCTATGGAGGAACAACATACTCCTTCGTGGAAAGATCCGACAACCTCACAAAATAACTTTAACGCGACAATAAAGAAAAACAGATTCATCTACAGACACGGACGATTTACTTACCATTGAGGTCGAGGCTAGCGTTCTGGCTGGAATCCATGCAACACAGGAAAAGTTGTGTGAGGAGGTAGCAGGGCTGAGGGGTAGTTCAGCCAGAGTGAAATTCTCACGCTCCCAAAGAGAAAACAAGACACTCACAGCCAAGGTTATAATCCACGATTCCAACATGGATGGTCTACTCGGGAAAGACAGGGTGATGAAGGAGTAGACGTACAAAGTCGTAGCATGCGTGAAAATCCATTTTATTCTGGGATTCCTGAGTACGCATCCAATTATCCAGAGGGCGCAATCAGAGAATTCATGCAATCCATCTTGAAACTTCCTCTATAGTGTAAGGGCTGTCGTTCCCCTCATCCTCGGATGAGGAGAGGAGAGAAGGATCAGTAGACCAAAATGCAGCATTAGGGAAATAAGCCATCTCTTTATTTAAACACGACGATGGCAACACGAAAAACAAAACACTTTCAAAATTACAAAACAAGAAAACGACGTAGACGAAAACCTATACATGAACTTACATAACTAAACGAAAACTCACGGACAGGAACAGACTACATCAAAACGAAACGAACAACCAAACAGTCCCGTATGGTACATACATATACGAACACGGAAGACAATCACCCACAAACAAACAGTGAGGACACCCTACCTAAATATGACTCTCAATTAGAGGAAAACGCAAAACACCTGCCTCTAATTAAGAGCCATACCAGGCAACCCAAAACCAACATAGAAACAGAAAACATAGACTGCCCACCCAAAACACACGCCCTGACCATAAACACATACAAAAACAACATAAAACAGGTCAGGAACGTTACATAGAGACTGTAAACAAGGTGGCTTTCCACCGAGTACACAGACTTGGAGCTCGGAGCGACAAGACCAAGGGTCCCTGACCGATCATCGCACAATTTGAACACTACCAACAAAAGGAGCTGATCAAAAGCAGAGGAGGGGAGCTTAAAGGGACCAAATTTGGTCTCAATGACCAATTTCCAAAGGAGATAAACGAACGTCGTGAGAGACTGTATCTGGTACAAAGACAACAAAGGGAGAAGAGTAAGCGTGGCTTTATCATTATGGACAAACTCTTTATAGATGGACAGCTGTTCCGAGACAGCTCCATAACACCGTGGCTGTACTAAATTCTACAGGGACTTCAGGTTATGAAAAAAATAAGGTATGGGAACTGTTAAAAAGAAGGTATGGGAACTGTTGAAAAGAAGGTATGGGAACTGTTCAAAAGAAGGTATGGGAACTGTTGAAAAGAAGGTATGGGAACTGTTGAAAAGAAGGTATGGGAACTGTTAAAAAGAAGGTATGGGAACTGTTCAAAAGAAGGTATGGGAACTGTTCAAAATAAGGTATGGGAACTGTTAAAAAGAAGGTATGGGAACTGTTCAAAATAAGGTATGGGAACTGTTGAAAAGAAGGTATGGGAACTGTTGAAAAGAAGGTATGGGAACTGTTAAAAAGAAGGTATGGGAACTGTTCAAAAGAAGGTATGGGAACTGTTCAAAAGAAGGTATGGGAACTGTTCAAAAGAAGGTATGGGAACTGTTAAAAAGAAGGTATGGGAACTGTTCAAAAGAAGGTATGGGAACTGTTCAAAAGAAGGTATGGGAACTGTTCAAAAGAAGGTATGGGAACTGTTGAAAAGAAGGTATGGGAACTGTTGAAAAGAAGGTATGGGAACTGTTCAAAAGAAGGTATGGGAACTGTTAAAAAGAAGGTATGGGAACTGTTGAAAAGAAGGTATGGGAACTGTTAAAAAGAAGGTATGGGAACTGTTGAAAAGAAGGTATGGGAACTGTTCAAAAGAAGGTATGGGAACTGTTAAAAAGAAGGTATGGGAACTGTTAAAAAGAAGGTATGGGAACTGTTAAAAAGAAGGTATGGGAACTGTTGAAAAGAAGGTATGGGAACTGTTACAAAGAAGGTATGGGAACTGTTAAAAAGAAGGTATGGGAACTGTTGAAAAGAAGGTATGGGAACTGTTACAAAATAAGGTATGGGAACTGTTGAAAAGAAGGTATGGGAACTGTTACAAAGAAGGTATGGGAACTGTTAAATAGAAGGTATGGGAACTGTTAAAAAGAAGGTATGGGAACTGTTAAAGAAGGTATGGGAACTGTTGAAAAGAAGGTATGGGAACTGTTGAAAAGAAGGTATGGGAACTGTTGAATAGAAGGTATGGGAACTGTTGAAAAGAAGGTATGGGAACTGTTAAAAAGAAGGTATGGGAACTGTTAAAATATCTGAACATTATGAAGTGGATATGAACACACACGTAGTCAACTACATGCTCGCTTACACACACGGACTTACACACACACCTGATCTCGCTCTCTTCTCTCTCTCTCTTTTCCCTTCTCTTCTCTCTCTATTGTCGAGAACTGTTTTATAATGTAATGTGTTTATGGTTTGTCTATCTTTTCTATGTCTTTGTCTACATGTTTATATATGTTTACAACAAGCAAGGGGAAGATATCAGAATAGGGGCATTGGGGAATAGTAACATATTGTATGGAATACATTTGTACTGTAGTGAAGCCGTCTCTAGAGTAATGCAAGGTCTCTTTCATGGTCATGCGAAACGTCAATTGGTATGGAAATGCTGGGATGTGTTTTTCAATTATGTTAAACGTAATTATAATGCAACTATGACGGTGATACGATATGGATTACAATTATCATCATGAATATTAAGGCTATACGCACAACATGTTACACACATAGACACTCAACCATGCAAATTGGCAGTTATTATTTATTTGGACATCACACATTAGTATAGTCTTACATCATACACACTCTCATTATATCATATTCAATATCATACACATCAACCTACTCAGATTTGTTACGCACATAATATCTTGTCTCAATTTTCTAACATCAGTGACATTGGCTGACAGGCAAACAAACAAGGGAATGAAACAAATATTGCTAGAACCTATTTCTTGCATTCTAAATATCAGACATTTGAAAGCTCTAGTTTTGACCTTCACAATACCTCTGATGGCAGTAACTTTACAAGCACTAATTATGGTCAATTTAGACTGAGAATAGTATCTAGTTATGGTAAGGGGTGAAATATGTATAGCCAGTTATAATTGTAACGGTTTGGCAGATTATAAAAAAAGATCAGTCTTTACATGGCTAAAAGAAAAGGAATATAACAGATACTGTTTAGAGGAAACTCACTCTACATCCTGAGATGAAGTTGTTTACAGGAAACTCACTCTACATCCTGAGATGAAGTTGTTTACAGGAAACTCACTCTATATCCTTAGATGAAGTTGTTTACAGGAAACTCACTCTACGTCCTGAGATGAAGATGCGTGGAAAAAGGAATGGGGTGGTGAAATAATTTTCTGTCATGGACAAAGGAACTCAAAAGGTGTGATGATATTAATTAACAAACATTTTGATCTGAATGTACAAATAGTCATGAATGATTCGCAAGGAAGGTGGATCCTTTTGAATATGAAAGTGGACGAAAAAGAGATATGGCTCATATGGCTCATATGGTCCAAATCAGGATGATCCACACTTCTTCAAAAATATTTACACCAATTTATTGAACTTAAAGGCAGCAAATGATCTAATCATTATGGTAGGAGACTATAACACAGTGTTAAGTACTTCAATGGACCGTAAAGGTAATCACTCTACAAACTATCATCACCGTGCCCTTAAGGAAATTACAAATATTATGGACACATTAGAAATAGTGGATATTTGGAGAGTAAAAAACCCTGACCTAGTGAGATATACATGGAGGAGACTTAATATCCTGACCTAGTGAGATATACATGGAGGAGATTTAATATCCTGACCTAGTGAGATATACATGGAGGAGGTTTAATATCCTGACCTAGTGAGATATACATGGAGGAGGTTTAATATCCTGACCTAGTGAGATATACATGGAGGAGGTTTAATATTCTGACCTAGTGAGATATACATGGAGGAGGTTTAATATCCTGACCTAGTGAGATATACATGGAGGTTTAATATCCTGACCTAGTGAGATATACATGGAGGTTTAATATCCTGACCTAGTGAGATATACATGGAGGAGGTTTAATATCCTGACCTAGTGAGATATACATGGAGGAGGTTTAATATCCTGACCTAGTGAGATATACATGGAGGAGGTTTAATATCCTGACCTAGTGAGATATACATGGAGGAGGTTTAATACCCCGATCTAGTGAGATATACATGGAGGTTTAATATCCTGACCTAGTGAGATATACATGGAGGAGGTTTAATATCCTGACCTAGTAAGATATACATGGCGGAGGTTTAATATTCTGACCTAGTGAGATATACATGGAGGAGGTTTAATATCCTGACCTAGTGAGATATACATGGAGGAGGTTTAATACCCCGACCTAGTGAGATATACATGGAGGAGACTTAATCAAGGCTAGTCGTCTTGACCACTTTCTTGTCTCTTTCTCTCTTTCATCAAAGGTTAAAAAAGTTTTAATAGGAGACAGAATGCGATCGGATCATCATCTAATTGGCATTCACATAACTCTTATAGATTTTCCACGTGGACGGGGATATTGGAAATTTAATCAAAGTTTACTGGAGGACAACGTATTTTTAACTAAGACAAAATAATTTATAACTGAATTTTTCCAGTATAATATAGGTTCAGCAAATCCCCTTATTGTTTGGGCGACCTTTAAATGTACCTTCAGGGGTCATTCAATTCAATATTCATCAATAATAAAAAAGCAGTTTCTGGCTAAAGAAACAAGACTAACTGTAACGATCGTTGTTGGACGGATTGGACCAAGGCACAGCGTGGAAGGCGTTCATCGTATTTATTAATGTGAACCCGCAACAAAACAATAAAGAGTAACAAAACGAACATGCAGCTTTGTAGTGCAAAAGGCTACAATACAAAAACAAGATCCCACACCCAACAGGTGGGAAAAAGGCTGCCTAAATATGATCCCCAATCAGATACAACGATAGACAGCTGCCTCTGATTGGGAACCATACAAGATCAAACATAGAAATAGGAAAACTAGAATGCCCACCCTAGTCACACCCTGACCAAACCAAATAGAGACATAAAAAGGATCTCTAAGGTCAGGGCGAGACACTAACAAGGGAAATCTATAGTACAGGTAGATGGCAATAAAAACGATACTACAGCGATACAAAATAAGTTAGAGGAAAAACTAAAAGAACTTGAGGAACTTATTCAAGAACGATCGAATATAATCTATTCCAAAAATAAAGCAAACTGGATGGAATATGGAGAAAAATGCACAAAAAAATTCCTGAATCTCCAATACAGGAATGCAAACAAAAATAATTAGCAGAAACTCGTTAAAGAAGACGGAGTCATCTATGATTCTCCGAATGATATTTCAAAAAGAGGAAGATGATTATTTTAGGCAGACGTTCTCTTTTCCGTCTCATCCTCTCCCATGAAGATTATGGTAAGGAATTCTTTCCAAATATAATAAAAAATTGAAAATTAACAAATGTACAGAAAGATCAGTGCGAAGGCCAAATTACAGAGGAATAACTTTTTGAGGCTATTAAATCTTTTTTAGTCTGGAAAAACTTCAGGGCTTGATAGAGGTATATCAAGTATTTTTTTATATACAAAAAGCTCCATTGTTTGATTATTTTAACTACTCCTATAGAAATGGTAGTCTGTCAGGTACTCAGCAGGAAGGTCTGATTTCTCTATTATTAAAACAAGACCCAGATGGCAAATAAAAAGACCCAGTCTATCTAAAAAACTGGAGGCCTCTTACACTTCAATGTTGTGATGCAAAAATACTAGCGAAATGCATAGCACTCAGAATTGAAAGGGTTTTACCAGGTATTGTTCATCCTGATCAGACAGGTTTTTTACATGGACGATACATTGGAGATAATATACGACAACTACTAGAAATAATAAAACATCATGAAATATATAAGAAGTCAGGAATGGTATTTATAGCGGATTTTGAAAAGGCATTTGAGAAGTAAGACTGGATTTTATTTATAAATGCCTTCATTTTTTTCAATTTCGGTAATTCTCTTATAAAATGGGTAAAAATCATGTAAAGCAACCCCAGGTGTAAAATAGTAAATAACGGCTACTTCTCAGAATTTTGAATTGTCAAGAGGGGTTAAACAAGGGTGTTCGCTGTCACCATATCTATTCGTTATGAACATCGAAATGCTAGCTATTAAAATCCGATCCAATAACAACAGAGGATTAGAAATCCAAGGCTTAAAAACAAAGGTGTCC
This sequence comes from Salvelinus fontinalis, assembly GCF_029448725.1. NCBI lineage: Eukaryota > Metazoa > Chordata > Actinopteri > Salmoniformes > Salmonidae > Salvelinus > Salvelinus fontinalis. The sequence goes on along the minus strand of NC_074684.1, from coordinate 39,670,236 downwards.
ATGTATGCCGATGACTCAAGTTTTATATTAAGTCCGCAAGCTAGATCCCTGCAATGTCTCATTGAAGATCTAGATAACTTTTCGGTACTCTCTGTACTAAAACCTAATTATATAAATGTACAATATTACCCAGTGGATCCTTAAAAAATACAACTTTTACATTACCCTGCAGTTTACCTATAAAATGGCTGATGGTGAAGTAGACATCCTCGGTATTCATATCACAAAATATATAAATAATCCACAATGAATTTCAATCGAAAACTAGTAAAAATAGATAAGATCCTGCAACCATAGAGAGGTAAATACCTGTCTATTTATGGGAAAATTGCCCTGATTAACTCCTGAGTCATATCTCAGTTTACTCACTTACTGATGGCGCTGCCTACTCCTGAAGATTTGTTTTTCAAATCATATGAGCAGAAAATATTTCACTTTATCTGGGACGCTAAACCAGACAAAATAAAATGTGCCTATCTATATAATGAATATAAACTGGGTGGGTTGAGATTATTAAATATAAAAGCACTCAACCTCTCTCTAAAAGCTTCACTCATTCAAAAGTTCTATTTGAACTCTAAATGGTTCTCAAGTAGATTAATAAGAAAAGCTCCTCCATTGTTTAAAAAAATGGCCTTTTTGCCTTTGTGCAGATTGCCATGTCTCATTTTCAATTAATTACTTTTTTCAAAGTATCTCTCTTTTTCTCTCTTTTTCAAACAAGCATTACAGAGCTGGCTACAATTTCAATTTCATCCCCCTGAAAAGATAGAACAAATATTACAACAAATATTATGGCTGAACTCAAATGTGCTGGTTGATAAAATAACTGTATTTATGGGAAAGATGTCTGAAAAGGGTATTTTATTCTTAAATGATTTTGTAAATTGGAATGGTAGAGTTATGTCCTTCATGGAGTTATCAGAATTGTACGGGAAGGTCTGCTCAATCCTAGAGTACAACTAATTGATTACAGCAATACCCCAAAAATGGAGGAGGCGGGTGGCAGCGGGAGGAGGTCGGGAACTGGTCTGTCTGCCCAATATAAAGGATCAAAACTGGCGGAGGAATAAAAATAGCATAAATAGGAATGCATACCAGTTTCATTTGAGGACCAGGATGTTGACAACTGTGCTATACAGATTACAAAATAGTTGGGGAGAGATTTTTGATGTACCGATTCCATGGTATGAGTTGATATACAAAACAACGCAAGATTCAAGACTTCGTGCTTTTCAGCTAAAACTATTATATAGAATTCTTGCCACCAACAAATTGTTGAATTTTTGGGGCATAAAATCAACGAAGCTCTGCAGATTTTGTTGTGAGGATACAGAATCAATAGACCATTTATTTGGGTATTGCCCTCAGGTAGCCTGTTACTGGTCTCAGGTTTAGGAATGGCTGAAAATGCATTGATCTAAAATTGACCCTAGAAATAGTACTGTTAGAAGATCTAGAGAGTCAATTACTAACATACTAATACTCTTAGTGAAAGTATTTATCTTCAACTAATAATCTGTAGATTCTATTCGACTAGATAGATTGAAATTGTACGTTAAACATCACAGCATTGTTGAAAGATATGTGTTGCGTAGGAACACGAAGTGGGTGGCCAGCAGAGATAGATGGGATGGGCCGAGGGTGTCCAGCAGAGATAGATGGGATGGGCCGAGGGTGGCCAGCAGAGATAGATGGGATGGGCCGAGGGTGTCCAGCAGAGATAGATGGGATGGGCTGAGGGTGTCCAGCAGAGATAGATGGGATGGGCTGAGGGAAGCTGAGGGTGGCCAGCAGAGATAGATGGGATGGGCTGAGGGAAGCTGTGGGTGGCCAGCAGAGATAGATGGGATGGGCTGAGGGAAGCTGAGGGTGTCCAGCAGAGATAGATGGGATGGGCTGAGGGAAGCTGAGGGTGGCCAGCAGAGATAGATGGGATGGGCTGAGGGAAGCTGAGGGTGGCCAGCAGAGATAGATGGGATGGGCTGAGGGAAGCTGAGGGTGGCCAGCAGAGATAGATGGGATGGGCTGAGGGAAGCTGAGGGTTGGGATGTGGAATTGGAGACAAGTGGGAGTGGAGTTGCTGTGTGAGAGAGAATGATGGTCAAAAGATAAAAGGGGGAAAAAAGTCCAAATAAACATAATAGAAGTACATTTGAATGACACTAGGTGGCAGTGTTTTCACAACTAATGCCGGTTTGCCTGAGACTGATGCCATGCAGGTGTCTGTACATATGCATATACACACTCTCTCATTCAAATAAACACATACAAAAACACACACATACGTGTAATAGTGCCAGACATGCACACAAACATATACAGTTGACATTGCTGTTATGATTTCAGTTGTCCTTGATGTCCTTTGTTTTACATTTATTATTATTTTTTTATTTTTTTTGCATTGTTGTCTGCTGTTTTCTTCTGTCTTTTCCTTTTGTCTCTTTAGTTCACTTGGTTGTTGGTATATTGGGGGGGTTCATTCTCGTGGTTGTTGGTGCATTGGGGGGTTCTTGGGGGTGGGGGTTCATTCTCTTGGTTGTTGGTGCATTGGGGGGTTCTGAAAGACTGATACATGTTTGATAGTAGTAGACACCCTCACACATAAGGATGGCTCTGAAAGACTGATACATGGTTGATAGTAGTAGTAGACACCCTGACACATAAGGATGTCTCTGAAAGACTGATACATGGTTGATAGTAGTAGTAGACACCCTGACACATAAGGATGGCTCTGTTGTAGAAAGACTGATACATGGTTGATAGTAGTAGTAGACACCCTCACACATAAGGATGTCTCTGAAAGACTGATACATGTTTGATAATAGTAGTAGACACCCTGACACATAAGGATGGCTCTGAAAGACTGATACATGTTTGATAGTGTCTTGATGCTGTATGGTGTGAAAGACTGATACATGGTTGATAGTGTCTTGATGCTGTATGGTGTGAAAGACTGATACATGTTTGATAGTGTCTTGATGCTGTATGGTGTGAAAGACTGATACATGTTTGATAGTGTCTTGATGCTGCATGGTTTGTCCTTCATGTTCTAATATTTTAATGTTACCCCTTCCTTGTGTTTTTGTAATACATTTTTAAAAAGTTTGTTCAGTCAGTTGAGCCATTCCCAGCTAACCGTTATCCTAACCACGTCGAAATGGAAAGTGTAGATTAGAGAGAGTACCACTACCAGACCCACACACATCAGCAGAAGAGACTGCCTAGATACTGTATGTCACCCAGGCTATGTCTAGATACTGTATGTCACCCAGGCTATGTCTAGATACTGTATGTCACCCAGACATAGCTGTCTAGATACTGTATGTCACCCAGACATAGCTGTCTAGATACTGTATGTCACCCAGGCTATGTCTAGATACTGTATGTCACCCAGGCTATGTCTAGATACTGTATGTCACCCAGACATAGCTGTCTAGATACTGTATGTCACCCAGACATAGCTGTCTAGATACTGTATGTCACCCAGACATAGCTGTCTAGATACTGTATGTCACCCAGACATAGCTGTCTAGATACTGTATGTCACCCAGACATAGCTGTCTAGATACTGTATGTCACCCAGGCTATGTCTAGATACTGTATGTCACCCAGGCTATGTCTAGATACTGTATGTCACCCAGACATAGCTGTCTAGATACTGTATGTCACCCAGACATAGCTGTCTAGATACTGTATGTCACCCAGGCTATGTCTAGATACTGTATGTCACCCAGGCTATGTCTAGATACTGTATGTCACCCAGGCTATGTCTAGATACTGTATGTCACCCAGGCTATGTCTAGATACTGTATGTTACCCAGGCTATGTCTAGATACTGTATGTCACCCAGGCATAGCTGTCTAGATACTGTATGTTACCCAGGCTATGTCTAGATACTGTATGTTACCCAGGCCACGCCGAAAGGAAAAGAGTAGAATAGAGAGAGTACCACTACCAGACCCACACACATCAGCAGAAGAGACTGCCTAGATACTGTATGTCACCCAGGCTATGTCTAGATACTGTATGTTACCCAGGCTATGTCTAGATACTGTATGTCACCCAGGCATAGCTGTCTAGATACTGTATGTCACCCAGGCTATGTCTAGATACTGTATGTTACCCAGGCTATGTCTAGATACTGTATGTTACCCAGGCTATGTCTAGATACTGTATGTTACCCAGGCTATGTCTAGATACTGTATGTTACCCAGGCTATGTCTAGATACTGTATGTTACCCAGGCTATGTCTAGATACTGTATGTCACCCAGGCTCACACATCAGCAGAAGAGACTGCCTAGATACTGTATGTCACCCAGGCTATGTCTAGATACTGTATGTTACCCAGGCTATGTCTAGATACTGTATGTCACCCAGGCTCACACATCAGCAGAAGAGACTGCCTAGATACTGTATGTCACCCAGACTATGTCTAGATACTGTATGTCACCCAGGCTATGTCTAGATACTGTATGTTACCCAGGCTATGTCTAGATACTGTATGTTACCCAGGCTATGTCTAGATACTGTATGTTACCCAGGCTATGTCTAGATACTGTATGTCACCCAGGCTCACACATCAGCAGAAGAGACTGCCTAGATACTGTATGTCACCCAGGCTATGTCTAGATACTGTATGTTACCCAGGCTATGTCTAGATACTGTATGTCACCCAGGCTCACACATCAGCAGAAGAGACTGCCTAGATACTGTATGTCACCCAGGCTATGTCTAGATACTGTATGTTACCCAGGCTATGTCTAGATACTGTATGTCACCCAGGCTCACACATCAGCAGAAGAGACTGCCTAGATACTGTATGTCACCCAGACTATGTCTAGATACTGTATGTCACCCAGGCTATGTCTAGATACTGTATGTCACCCAGGCTATGTCTAGATACTGTATGTCACCCAGGCTATGTCTAGATACTGTATGTCACCCAGGCATAGCTGTCTAGATACTGTATGTCACCCAGACATAGCTATCTAGATACTGTATGTTACCCAGACCACGCCGAAAGGAAAAGAGTAGAATAGAGAGAGTACCACTACCAGACCCACACACATCAGCAGAAGAGACTGCCTAGATACTGTATGTCACCCAGGCCACGCCGAAAGGAAAAGAGTAGAATAGAGAGAGTACCACTACCAGACCCTCACACATCAGCAGAAGAGACTGCCTAGATACTGTATGTCACCCAGGCTATGTCTAGATACTGTATGTTACCCAGGCTATGTCTAGATACTGTATGTCACCCAGGCTATGTCTAGATACTGCATGTCACCCAGGCTATGTCTAGATACTGTATGTCACCCAGGCTATGTCTAGATACTGTATGTCACCCAGGCTATGTCTAGATACTGTATGTCACCCAGGCTATGTCTAGATACTGTATGTTACCCAGGCTATGTCTAGATACTGTATGTCACCCAGGCATAGCTATCTAGATACTGTATGTTACCCAGACCACGCCGAAAGGAAAAGAGTAGAATAGAGAGAGTACCACTACCAGACCCACACACATCAGCATAAGAGACTGCCTGACATACAGTATCTAGACATAGCCTTAGAATGTCACCCAAATAAGCAAGTATAGTGGAGAGAAGGCAAAGCGTAAATACAGGGCTAAGATTGAATCGTACTACACCGGCTCTGACGCTCGTCAGATGTGGCAGGGCTTGCAAACTATTACAGACTACAAAGGGAAGCACACCCGCGAGCTGCCCAGTGACACGAGCCTACCAGACGAGCTAAATCACTTCTATGCTCGCTTCGAGGCAAGCAACACTGAGGCATGCATGAGAGCATCAGCTGTTCCGGACGACTGTGTGATCATGCTCTCCGTAGCCGACGTGAGTAAGACCTTTAAATAGGTCAACATTCACAACGCCACAGGGCAAGACAGATTACCAGCGTTCAACACCATAATGACTACAAAGCTCATCACTGAGCTAAGGACTCTGGGACTAAACACCTCCCTCTACAACTGGATCCTGGATTTCCTGACGGGCCGCCCCCAGGTGGTGAGGGTAGGTAGCAACACATCTGCCACGCTGATCCTCAACACTGGAGCTCCCCAGGGGTGCGTGCTCAGTCCCCTCCTGTACTCCCTGTTCATCCACGACTGCATGGCCAGGCACGACTCCAACACCATCATTAAGTTTGCAGACGACACAACAGTATACCTGATCACCGCCAACGACGGGGAGGAGGTCTGAGACCTGGAAGGTGCCAGAACAACAACATGTCCCTCAACGTAACCAAGACTTAGGAGATGGAGATGTTTGTGGACTACAGGAAAAGGAGGAACCAGCACGCCCCCATTCTCATCGACGGGGCTGTAGTGGAGCAGGTTGAGAGCTTCAAGTTCCTTGGTGTCCACATCAACAACAAACTAGAAAAGGTCCAAACACATCAAGACAGTCGTGAAGAGGGCACGACAAAACCTATTCCCCCTCAGGAAACTAAAAAGATTTGGCATGGATCCTGAGATCCTCAAAAGGTTCTACAGCTGCAACATCGAGAGCATCCTGACTGGCTGCATCACTGCCTGGTACGGCAAATGCTCGGCCTCCGACCGCAAGGCACTACAGAGGGTAGTGCGTACGGCCCAGTACATCACTGGGGCCTAGTTCCTCTTACACCAGGCGGTGTAAGAGGAAGGCCCTAAAAATTGTCAAAGACCCCTGCCACCCCAGTCATAGACTGTTCTCTCTACCACCGCATGGCAAGCGCTACCGGAGTGCCAAGTCCCGTGTGGCGCAGTGGTCTAGAGCACTGCATCGCAGTGGTAGCTGCGCCACCAGAGTCTCTGGGTTCACACCCAGGCTCTGTCGCAGCCGGCCGCAACCGGGAGGTCCGTGGGGCGACGCACAATTGGCATAGCGTCGTCCGGGTTAGGGAGGGTTTGGCTGGTAGGGATATCCTTGTCTCAGTATGTAAATGTAATAAAAATGTATGCACTCTACTGTAAGTCGCTCTGGATAAGGGCGTCTGCTAAATGACTAAAATGTAAATGTAAGTCTAGGACAAAAAGGCTTCTCAACAGTTTTTACCCCCAATACATAAGACTCCTGAACAGGTAATCAAATGGCTACCCGGACTACCAGCATTGTGTGCCACCCCCCCAACCCCTCTTTTAAGCTACTGCTACTCTCTGTTCATCATATATGCATAGTCACTTTAACCATACATTCATGTTGTAACAGTCCTGACCTATTTATGTTAGTTTTTATGTGTTTTTGGTCAGGGCATGTGTTTTGGGTGGGCAGTCTATGTTACCTGTTTCTATGTTGGTTTCGGTTTGCCTGGTATGGCTCTTGATTAGAGGCAGGTGGTTTGCATTTTCCTCTAATCAAGAGTCATATTTAGGTAGGGCATTATCACTGTGTGTTTGTGGGTGATTGTCTCCTGTGATGTCTTCGTTATGTTCGATGTATTCACTTTTGGAGCTGTTTGGCTGTTCGTTCGTTTTGATGTACGTTCCTGTTCGTGAGTTTACGTTTGTTGATGTGAGTTTATGTTCAGGTTCCGTTGTACGTCGTTTTCTTATTTTGTAGTTTGTTAAAGTGTTTGTTTTCGTGTCATCAGTTTTCGTTATAAATAAAGATGGCATATTTCCCTGAACCCGCATTTTGGTTAGAAGATCCTTCTCTCCTCACCTCATCTGAGGATGAGGAAAGCGACAGCTATTACAGAATCACCCACCAAAATACAGAGACCAAGCGGTATGGGAAAAATGCTCGACGGAGCAACAAGGACTTTTGGACTTGGGAGGAGATCCTGTCTGGTAGAGGACCCTGGGCGCAAACTGGAGGAAATCGCTGCTCTCGTGAGAAGAGTGAGGCAGTCACAGCCCAGGAGCGCTGGTATGAGGAGGCAGCTAGGAGACGTGGATGGAAGCCGGAGATTCAAGCTCGTAACCGGAATTATGAGGGGACACGTCTTGCACGGAAGCCCGAAAAGCCCGTGAGTAACTCCCAAAAATTTCTTGGGGGGGGGCTAAGGGGTTGTGGGCCAAGGGCAGGTAGGAGACCTGCGCCCACTTCCCAGGCTAACCGTGGAGAGCGGGAGTACGGGCAGACACCGTGTTACGCTGTAGAGCGCACGGTGTCTCCTGTACGTGTGCATAGCCCGGTGCGGGTTATTCCACCTCCCCGCACTGGTAGGGCTAGATTGGGCATTGAGCCAGGTGTCATGAGGCCGGCTCAACGCGTCTGGTCTCCAGTGCGTCTCCTCGGGCCGGCATACATGGCACCTGCCTTACGCATGGTTTCCCCGGTTCGCCTGCATAGCCCAGTGCGGGCTATTCCACCTCGCCGCACTGGCAGGGCGACCGGGAGCATTCAACCAGGTAAGGTTGGGCAGGCTCAATGCTCAAGAGAGCCAGTACGCCTGCACGGTCCGGTATTTCCGGCGCCACCTCCCCGCCCCAGCCTAGTACCTACAGTGCCTACATTACGCACTAGGCTACCAGTGCATTTCCAGAGCCCTGTTCCTCCTCCACGCACTCTCCCTATAGTGCGTGTATCCAGTTCAGTGCCTCCAGTTCCGGCCCCACGCACTAAGCCACCTGTGCGTCTCCTAAGTCCTGTACACACTGTCACTTCTCCCCGTACTAGTCCTGAGGTGCGTGCCCTCAGCCAGGTGCCACCAGTGCCGGTACCACGCACCAGGTATAGAGTACGCCTTGAGAGTTCAGTGTGCCCTGTCCCTGCTCCACGCACTAGTAGGAGGGTGCTTATCATTAGCCCGGTGCCTCCAGTTCCGGCACCACGCACCAGGTCTACAGTGCGCCGTATCCGGCCAGAGCCATCCGTCTCCCCAGCGCCATCTGAGCCATCCGTCTCCCCAGCGCCATCTGAGCCATCCGTCTGCCAGGAGCCTGCAAAGCCGCCCGTCTGCCATGAGCCTGCAAAGCCGCCCGTCTGCCATGAGCCTACAGAGCCATCCGCCAGACAGGAGCCGCTAGAGCCGTCAGCCAGACAGGAGCCGCTAGAGCCGCCCGCCAGACAGGATCTGCCAGAGCCGCCAACCAGACAGGATCTGCCAGAGCCGCCAACCAGACAGGATCTGCCAGAGCCGCCAACCAGACAGGATCTGCCAGAGCCGCCAGCGAGCCATGAGCAGCCAGAGCCGTCAGTGAGCCATGAGCAGCCAGAGCCGTCAGTGAGCCATGAGCAGCCAGAGCCGTCAGTGAGCCATGAGCAGCCAGAGCCGTCAAAGAGCCATGAGCAGCCAGAGCCGTCAGTGAGCCATGAGCAGCCAGAGCCGTCAGAGAGCCATGAGCAGCCAGAGCCGTCAGAGCGCCATGAGCGTCGTGAGCCGTCAGCCTGCCATGAGCGTCGAGAGCCGTCAGCCTGCCATGAGCGTCGAGAGCCGTCAGCCTGCCATGAGCGTCGAGAGCCGTCAGCCTGCCATGAGCGTCGAGAGCCGTCAGCCTGCCATGAGCGTCGAGAGCCGTCAGCCTGCCATGAGCGTAGAGAGCCGTCAGTCTGCCATGAGCGTCGAGAGCCGTCAGCCAGCATGGACCTGCCAGAGCCGTCCAAACAGGACCTGCCAGAGTCCTTCAGCCGGGATCTGCCCATTGTCCCGGTGCTGCCCCTTGTCCCGGTGCTACCCCTTGTCCCGGTGCTGCCCCTTGTCCCGGTGCTGCCCCTTGTCCCGGTGCTGCCCCTTGTCCCGGTGCTGCCCCTTGTCCCGGTGCTGCCCCTTGTCCCGGTGCTGCCCCTTGTCCCGGTGCTGCCCCTTGTCCCGGTGCTGCCCCTTATTCCAGTGATGGTCCTTATCCTGGTGCTGCCCCTTGTTTTTGTGCTGCCCCTTGTCCCGGTGCTACCCCTTGTCCCGGTGCTGCCCCTTGTTCCGGTGCTAGCTGATTATTTAGGGGAAGGTAATGTTTGGGTGGTCAGTGGTAGGGGTAGACAGAAGAGGGGAGTGACTATGGTGGTATGGGGACAGCGTCCGGAACCGGAACCACCACCGTGGTCAACTGCCCACCCGGACCCTCCCCTGGACTTTGTGCTGGTGCGCCCGGCGTTCGCACCTTGGGGGGGGGGTACTGTAACAGTCCTGACCTATTTATGTTAGTTTTTATGTGTTTTTGGTCAGGGCATGTGTTTTGGGTGGGCAGTCTATGTTACCTGTTTCTATGTTGGTTTCGGTTTGCCTGGTATGGCTCTTGATTAGAGGCAGGTGGTTTGCATTTTCCTCTAATCAAGAGTCATATTTAGGTAGGGCATTATCACTGTGTGTTTGTGGGTGATTGTCTCCTGTGATGTCTTCGTTATGTTCGATGTATTCACTTTTGGAGCTGTTTGGCTGTTCGTTCGTTTTGATGTACGTTCCTGTTCGTGAGTTTACGTTTGTTGATGTGAGTTTATGTTCAGGTTCCGTTGTACGTCGTTTTCTTATTTTGTAGTTTGTTAAAGTGTTTGTTTTCGTGTCATCAGTTTTCGTTATAAATAAAGATGGCATATTTCCCTGAACCCGCATTTTGGTTAGAAGATCCTTCTCTCCTCACCTCATCTGAGGATGAGGAAAGCGACAGCTATGACACATGTATACACTACCTCAATCAGCCTGACTAACCGGTGCCTCACTACTTATATAGCCTCGCTACTGTATATAGCCTGTCTTTGAACTGTCGTTTTATTTCTTTACCTACCTATTGTTTACCTAATACCTTTTTTGCACTATTGGTTAGAGCCTGTAAGTAAGCATTTCACTGTTGTATTCAGCGCACGTGACAAATAAACGTTGATTTTAATCATTGTACCATCTAAACCGCTGTGAAATATATTTTCCATAACCATAAATATAGTATTTTTTAGCTGTTTGAAGCTGGTGTACACAACCGAAAGTAAAAGACACAAAAACAAAACTAAAGAGCAGGAAGCAAAGAAATAGCGAACATAGAACAGATCTACAACTTCTTGGATTTGCTTTCAACGAGAAAGAATGTGAGTTGTAGATTTGTCAGAGTTAATTTGGTCAGGTCACCCAAAAAAGTGACATATTGCAGCTTTAATTCCCAAATAAACTAAAAATAGAAAGTCATGTTTTGGTCATGGAGAAAGACACATAGTCTAGATACTGTATGTCACCCAGGCATAGCTGGAGAAAGACACATAGCTAGCAGGCTACAGCTGAACTGAGAAAGACACATAGCTAGCAGGCTACATTTGAACTGAGAAAGACACATAGCTACAGCTGAACTGAGAAAGACACATAGCTAGCAGGCTACAGCTGAACTGAGAAAGACACATAGCTACAGCTGAACTGAGAAAGACACATAGCTAGCAGGCTACAGCTGAACTGAGAAAGACACATAGCTACAGGTGAACTGAGAACGACACATAGCTAGCAGGCTACAGGTGAACTGAGAAAGACACATAGCTAGCAGGCTACAGGTGAACTGAGAAAGACACATAGCTAGCAGGCTACAGTTGAACTGAGAAAGACACATAGCTACAGCTGAACTGAGAAAGACACATAGCTAGCAGGCTACAGCTGAACTGAGAAAGACACATAGCTACAGGTGAACTGAGAACGACACATAGCTAGCAGGCTACAGGTGAACTGAGAAAGACACATAGCTAGCAGGCTACAGGTGAACTGAGAAAGACACATAGCTAGCAGGCTACAGCTGAACTGAGAAAGACACATAGCTAGCAGGCTACAGCTGAACTGAGAAAGACACATAGCTAGCAGGCTACAGTTGAACTGAGAAAGACACATAGCTAGCAGGCTACAGCTGAACTGAGAAAGACACATAGCTACAGTTGAACTGAGAAAGACACATAGCTAGCAGGCTACAGCTGAACTGAGAAAGACACATAGCTAGCAGGCTACAGCTGAACTGAGAAAGACACATAGCTAGCAGGCTACAGCTGAACTGAGAAAGACACATTGCTAGCAGGCTACAGCTGAACTGAGAAAGACACATAGCTAGCAGGCTACAGCTGAACTGAGAAAGACACATAGCTAGCAGGCTACAGCTGAACTGAGAAAGACACATAGCTAGCAGGCTACAGCTGAACTGAGAAAGACACATAGCTAGCAGGCTACAGCTGAACTGTTTCACAATAGCCTGTAATCATCACTAGTTAATAATTCTAAGCAAAATACATTGTTGGGTGGATTCTTGTTGGAGTTTACTGTTTGAACGGTTTCTTAGATTACATGTGGTTATCAATGCAAAATAGGCTACTTTGATGAATAGATCAGATCAATGAACCAAGACACAACATCCAGCCAAACGTCTGTGGAGGGAATGACGCTACACGTCTACATTTTCAGGTGGTATATTATTAAAATGAGCCGCCCCTGTTGTGATGAAAAATGGCATCGCAACACTCCAAATCTTACATCTGCGTAGTTAAATTAAAAGCCCGATTTATGGTCATTCGGCAGTCAGTATTGGCCCTACAGCATTTAATGCAACGTGGCCTCAGGCCTCTGCAGAAGGAAAGGCATTGAAGGAAGTGGTCAAGGAAGTGAGTTTGTGTTTATACAGGGCGTACCGCCCCCACCTACCGTCAACCAATCATGTCAATGCGAAGCTATAGGAGCCTTCAGCATTGTTAAAGCCAATTCATGCTTGCGATCCGGAGGCTCCTTAAGGAGGATGGAACACAATTGTGGAGCCTCTGGAGGCTTGCGGAGGCCAAAGCGAGCTCCACATCGCGCCTCCCAAATTTGATAAATCATAAATCATATTTTACACTACAGTCTGTAATGTTAGGAGTTGTTCTCTGATGGGCCACTAGGGGGCAGCAGCAGCAGATAGGTGCTCTCGAGCGGCTAGATGTTCTTCACCATTCGGCCATCAGATTTGCCACCAATGCTCTTTATAGGACACATCACTGCACGCTATACTTCTCTGTAAACTGTTTACCCGTCGCGAGACCCACTGGTTGATGCTTATTTATAAAACCCTCTTAGGCCTCACTCCCCCCTCTCTGAGATATCTACCGCAGCCCTCATCCTCCACGTACAACACCCGTTCTGAGATATCTACTGCAGCCCTCATCCTCCATGTACAACACCGTTCTGCCAGTCACATTCTGTTAAAGGTCCCCAAAGCAGACACATCCCTGGGTCGCTCGTCGTTTCAGTTCGCGACTGGAACGATCCGCAACAAACACTCAAACTGCACTTTGTGCTGTTGTCTGTGCCCAATAATGTTTGTACCATGTTGTTGCCATGTTGTGTTGCTACCATGCTGTTTTGTCATGTGTTGCTGCCTTGCTATGTTGTTGTCTTAGGTCTCTCTTTATGTAGAGTTGTGTCTCTCTTGTCGTGATGTGTTTTGTCCTATATTTATATTGTATTTTATTGAGTTTTTAAATCCCAGGAGGCCTTTTGGTAGGCTATCAATGTACATAAGAATTTGTTCTTAACTGACATGCCTAGTTAAATAACAATAAATATCAACCCTCCTGGAGGGGTGCGTTCATCAGGACACGTTAGAATGAGTTGTTCTCTATTGGGCCACTGGAGGGGTGCGTTCATCAGGACACGTTAGAATGAGTTGTTCTCTATTGGGCCACTGGAGGGGTGCGTTCATCAGGACACGTTAGAATGAGTTGTTCTCTATTGGGTCACTGGAGGGGTGTGTTCATCAGGACACGTTAGAATGAGTTGTTCTCTATTGGGCCACTGGAGGGGTGCGTTCATCAGGACACGTTAGAATGAGTTGTTCTCTATTGGGCCACTGGAGGGGTGCGTTCATCAGGACACGTTAGAATGAGTTGTTCTCTATTGGGCCACTGGAGGGGTGCGTTCATCAGGACACGTTAGAATGAGTTGTTCTCTATTGGGCCACTGGAGGGGTGCGTTCATCAGGACACGTTAGAATGAGTTGTTCTCTATTGGGCCACTGGAGGGGTGCGTTCATCAGGACACGTTAGAATGAGTTGTTCTCTATTGGGCCACTGGAGGGGTGCGTTCATCAG
>NC_074684.1:39538774-39653774 GCF_029448725.1 Salvelinus fontinalis | reverse complement strand
CCTCATTCAGCCCACTGCAGAACGCATTTACGGAACCATGGGAAATTGAGTTTTACACGGGACCATGGGAAATGGAGTTTTACACGGGACCATGGGAAATTGAGTTTTACACGGGACCATGGGAAATTGAGTTTTACACGGGACCATGGGAAATGGAGTTTTACACTATTATTAAGTCAAATCCAGTTTAGTGGACGCATTCACAGATTTGCATACGTTATCGCAGCAAAATGCGTATGTTTCTAGATCCAACAGTTCCGTAATAATACCTCGTAATACAAAATAATATACACACAATTCAAACAATGTAAAGAAAGAAATTAAGAAATATCAGAAGGAGCAATTTCAGAACCCTTGACTTTTTCCACATTTTGTTACGTTACAGCCTTATTCTAAAATGGATTAAATAGTTTTTTTCCCTCATCAATCTACACACAATACCCCATAATGACAAAGCAAAAAACAGGTTTTTATAAATGTTTGCAAATGTATTACAAATAAGAAACTGAAATATTACATTTACATAAGTATTCAGACCGTTTACTTTGTTGAAGCACCTTTGGCAGCGATTACAGCGATTACAAAACCACAAGATGTCACCAAATTATTTTCCCAACATCTTCCCTGGCTGCCACTGCTCTTTTGCTCAACAACAAAAAATCCTCGGTCATCACAACTTTTGGAGATATTTCAAATAAATTATGTTGTGGTAAATTGATCCAAATTTTGAAATTTTGAAAAGTTCTAGATATATTCCAATTAAGTTATATCTATATTTATATTTTTAAATATACAAGTACTTGTTTAGAGAGATACATTTTTTAGAGAGATAAATTGTTTAGAGAGATAAATTGTTTAGAGAGATAAATTGAGATCATTTTTGAGTAAAGTAGAAATATGTTGGATGAGTGTTGGGGTCAACCCCCCCCCCCCCCTTTATGGTCATGAATGTGTTTCTACCAGTCATTTCGACAATAGCTGTGTTCGAATACCAATACAACATACTGTATACTACATTCTATATACTATTAGTTCATTTAAGTATTAGTACTAGCGCTAGCCCTGTCTACCGAAAAGTTGATGCTGTTGCTATGCAACCTCTTGCTAGCTTGTTAGCATAACAAATTACATCTTGCTGTTTGTAATTTCAATCCGGAGTGCCAGAGTTTGCTCAGAGTGTGTTCTGGGAGTTCGTAAATTCAGAGCGTTGTCAGATTGTCAGAGAGGATGCAGCTTGGGATGCTGACTGGGCTGGCAGCCTAGCAAGGGTTAACACGCTTACATGACTTACTGACATTGGCCACAGAGAACGAGAGCATACAGTCCTTGTGAGCGGAGAGGGCCGGCATCGACATCACAATGTTATTTTCTTTGAAGCGTGCGAAGAAGGTGTGTAGCTTATCCGGGAGCGAGGCGTCTGCGATGTGGCTGGCCGTGCCTTATCCGGGAGCGAGGCGTCTGCGATGTGGCTGGCCGTGCCTTATCCGGGAGGGAGGCGTCTGCGATGTGGCTGGCCGTGCCTTATCCGGGAGCGAGGCGTCTGCGATGTGGCTGGCCGTGCCTTATCCGGGAGGGAGGCGTCTGCGATGTGGCTGGCCGTGCCTTATCCGGGAGGGAGGCGTCTGCGATGTGGCTGGCCGTGCCTTATCGGGGAGCGAGGCGTCTGCGATGTGGCTGGCCGTGCCTTATCCGGGAGCGGGGCGTCTGCGATGTGGCTGGCCGTGCCTTATCCGGGAGGGAGGCGTCTGCGATGTGGCTGGCCGTGCCTTATACGGGAGCGAGGCGTCTGCGATGTGGCTGGCCGTGCCTTATCGGGGAGCGAGGCGTCTGCGATGTGGCTGGCCGTGCCTTATCCGGGAGGGAGGCGTCTGCGATGTGGCTGGCCGTGCCTTATCCGGGAGCGAGGCGTCTGCGATGTGGCTGGCCGTGCCTTATCGGGGAGGGAGGCGTCTGCGATGTGGCTGGCCGTGCCTTATCCGGGAGGGAGGCGTCTGCGATGTGGCTGGCCGTGCCTTATCCGGGAGGGAGGCGTCTGCGATGTGGCTGGCCGTGCCTTATCCGGGAGGGAGGCGTCTGCGATGTGGCTGGCCGTGCCTTATCCGGGAGCGAGGCGTCTGCGATGTGGCTGGCCGTGCCTTATCCGGGAGCGAGGCGTCTGTGATGTGGCTGGCCGTGTCTTATCCGGGAGCGAGGCGTCTGCGATGTGGCTGGCCGTGCCTTATCCGGGAGCGAGGCGTCTGCGATGTGGCTGGCCGTGCCTTGTCCTTGATTGTCTGAAGTCCCTGCAACTTACATCATGTGTCTGAGCCATTGAATTGCAACTCCACATTGTCTCTGTACTATCGTTTTGCTTTTTTGTTTGCTCTACGGAGGTCAGAGCTGGTCCGTTTGTACGTGTCAATGTTCCCAGCAGCCTTGCCATGGTTAAAACCTGTTGAGGATGGGGGCGCTGTTGTGACTATTTATGCTAATCGTGTAATTTTTGAAACGGCTTCCCACAAAGTTCTTGATCGTACAATATGCATATTATTATTATTATTGGATAGAAAACAGTCTATAGTTTCTATAGGAGTTGAAATTTTGTCTCTAAGTGGAACAGAGCCCATTCTACAGCAATTTCCCTGACATGGAGTCAGATTTCAGAAATGTTGGCCACTGTTCTGGAGTCAGTTAAAAGGGCACTGTTATTGCTATGACTATACGGACACTGCTTACGTCTTCCCCTGGATGCCTTTACGTGATGACGATTTCAATGGGGTCGATTGCGCGTTCACAGGCACTATAAATTAAAAAACCCTGTAGCTAGCAAGTCTTTTCTTGGTGCGTAACGCGCGTGGAGGACACCGACCCGCTCCTGTTCCAAGCGTTAGTTTAGCCTGTTATATTTCTCCGGTCATCTTTTTACTCGTTATAGGAGTTAAAAACATCATAAGGTAGTTAATTTAAAGCGTTTTATAGCAATTTATATCCGTTTAGTGCGATTTTGGGACATTTATTTTTGAAACGCTGTGAATAGCTGGGCACGCTTTTCAGTTCATCCCGAACGCAGTTGGCATTTCCACATGGCAAGAGGACAGCTTTCCACCAAAAGACGATTACTCCCAAGAAAGGATCCTTTGCCCAAGATACTGATGGAAGAACAGCTCAAAGTAGGACATTTTTATTATGAAAAATCGTGTTTCTGTCGAAAAATGTTAGTGGCTTAGGACGCCATGTTTTTTGACGTAGCTTCGCTTGGCGCAAACTGTATTGAAAAGTAAGGATAATTTAAAAAATGTAATTCCGCAATTGTATTAAGAATTAAATTGTCTATCAATCCCTGTCCACCCTATATTTTTTAGTCACGTTTATGAGTATTTATGTATAAGAGTAGATCACTGTCTAAGTGGCGCAAGGACATTTTCTGACCAGCTGAGCTACATTTCACATTGTCTAACCACGATTTTGGTGGCTAAATATAAACATTTTCGATCAAACTCTATATGGATTGTGTAATATGATGTTACAGGAGTGTCATCGGAAGAATTCTGAGCAGGTTAGTGAAAAAATTAATATATTTTGGCGATGTTGACTTTTATCGCTCACTTTGGCTAGAATCAATGCTGGGCTGCTATGTGCTATGTGCTATGCTAATATAACGATTTATTGTGTTTTCGCTGTAAGACACTTAGAAAATCTGAAATATTGTCTGTATTCACAGGATCTGTGTCTTTCGATTCGTGTATGCTGTGTATTTTTACGAAATGTTTGATGATTAGTAAGTAGGTAAACACGTTGCTCTAAGTAGTTTTTCTATTCCATTTGTGACGGTGGGTGCAATTGTAACCTATGCCATCTACCTGAAATATGCACTTTTTTCTAACAAAACCTATCCCATACCATAAATATGTTATCAGACTGTCATCTGATGAGTTTTTTTGTTGGTTAGGGGCTATAAATATCTTAGTTTAGCCGAATTGGTGATAGCTACTGGTGTTGGTGGACAAATAAAAGATGGTGGATTATGCTAATGTGTTTTTAGGTAATAGATGTACATCTTTACATATTGTGTCTTCCCTGTAAAACATTTTAAAAATCGGACATGTTGACTGGATTCACAAGATCTGTGTCTTTCATTAGCTGTATTGGACTTTAATGTGTGAAAGTTAAATATTTAAAAAAAATATTTTTTTTGAATTTCGCGGCACTGGTTTTTCAGTGGGGGTGGGGGGGAGTGCCGCTAGCGGCACACTCATCCTAGACAGGTTAAATGCGGTGGTTCGCGCTTTCAGTTTTGCGCGGATGCTGCTATCAATCCATGGTTTTTGGTTACAATTTACACAGTGAGAACAACATGCTCTATTTACATCCTGATGAACCCAGTCACTGAGTCGGTGCATACGTCAATGCTGTTCTCTTCCTGATGAACCCAGTCACTGAGTCGGTGCATACGTCAATACTGTTCTCTTCCTGATGAACCCAGTCACTGAGTCGGTGCATACGTCAATACTGTTCTCTTCCTGATGAACCCAGTCACTGAGTCGGTGCATACGTCAATACTGCTCTCTTCCTGATGAACCCAGTCACTGAGTCGGTGCATACGTCAATACTGCTCTCTTCCTGATGAACCCAGTCACTGAGTCGGTGCATACGTCAATACTGTTCTCTTCCTGATGAACCCAGTCACTGAGTCGGTGCATACGTCAATGCTGTTCTCTTCCTGATGAACCCAGTCACTGAGTCGGTGCATACGTCAATGCTGTTCTCTTCCTGATGAACCCAGTCACTGAGTCGGTGCATACGTCAATACTGTTCTCTTCCTGATGAACCCAGTCACTGAGTCGGTGCATACGTCAATACTGCTCTCTTCCTGATGAACCCAGTCACTGAGTCGGTGCATACGTCAATACTGCTCTCTTCCTGATGAACCCAGTCACTGAGTCGGTGCATACGTCAATACTGTTCTCTTCCTGATGAACCCAGTCACTGAGTCGGTGCATACGTCAATGCTGTTCTCTTCCTGATGAACCCAGTCACTGAGTCGGTGCATACGTCAATACTGTTCTCTTCCTGATGAACCCAGTCACTGAGTCGGTGCATACATCAATACTGTTCTCTTCCTGATGAACACAGTCACTGAGTCAGTGCATACGTCAATACTGTTCTCAGATGCAACCTGGAACACTTCCTAGTCTGCGTGATCAAAATAATCTTGAAGCATAGATTCTGACTGGTCAGACTAACGTTGAACAATCCTTTACCACAGGTGTTTCCTGTTTAAGTTTCTGCTGTTAGGTAGGGAAGAGCAGAATGGGGACGTGATCTGATTTGCCGAAAGGAGGAAGAGGGAGGGACTTGTAGCCGTCCGGAAGGGAGAGTAGCAATGATCAAGAGTTTGTGATGCACGTGCAGCACAAGAGATGAGTTGGTAGAATTTCAATAGCATTTTCCTCGAGTTTTAATTTATTAGCCTCTACGGGATTGGTGTCACTATACCGGGACGGTTGTTGCTAACGTGCGCTAACGTTACTAGAATTACGTTGTAAGTAACAGCCAGCTTTCCAGGACATAGACATATCTTATATGGGCAGAAAGCTTAAATCCTTGTTAATCTAACTGAAGTGTCCAATTTACAGTATCTATTACAGTGAAAAAAGACCATGCTATTGTTTGAGGAGAGTGCACAACAACAACAAAACTTTTATCATGGCAATTGGTTTGATGCATTCACCTCCGAAGGTAAATAATGTTCTTACATTCAGTAATCTGGCTCTGATTTGTCATCCTAAGGGTCCCAGGGATAAAATGTAGCATAGTTTTGTTTGATAATATCCATTTTTATATTCAAATGTAGGAACTGGGTTCTACACTTTGAACCCCTGCTGTGTCATTTTACAGTCCCTGATGTCTCTCTGGAAGGAGATCCTCTTGCTCATCTACTTTATTGTCCAGTGACTGGGTACTATACTCAGAAGTGATGGATGGTATGCACATCACCTGAGTCTGACTAGGGCAACACTTATACTTCCTCTTCTCCTGCGTTGGTGTTTTGGTGCAGCCCCCGGGATGAATAGAGATGCTTTGGGAAGTTCAGATCCAGGTCAGGGAAGATGAATTTCGGCTATCTAATGTCCAAAAGCTAAAAACAGGGTTACCATGTCCGCCGTCTTGTTCAAACATTATTATTCTGCATCCCTATTGGCCCCAGACAGCAGCATATAACCCTGCATCCCAATTGGCCCCCAGGCAGCAGCATATCACCCTGCATCCCTATTGGCCCCAAGCCAGCAGCATATCACCCTGCATCCCTATTGGCCCCAAGCCAGCAGCATATCACCCTGCATCCCTATTGGCCCCCAGCCAGCAGCATATCACCCTGCATCCCTAGTGGCCCCCAGCCAGCAGCATGTCACCCTGCATCCCTATTGGCCCCAGCCAGCAGCATATCACCCTGCATCCCTATTGGCCCCCAGCCAGCAGCATATCACCCTGCATCCCAATTGGCCCCCAGCCAGCAGCATGTCACCCTGCATCCCTATTGGCCCCAGCCAGCAGCATATCACCCTGCATCCCTATTGGCCCCCAGCCAGCAGCATATCACCCTGCATCCCAATTGGCCCCCAGGCAGCAGCATATCACCCTGCATCCCTATTGGCCCCCAGCCAGCAGCATATCACCCTGCATCCCTATTGGCCCCAGCCAGCAGCATAGCACCCTGCATCCCTATTGGCCCCCAGCCAGCAGCATATCACCCTGCATCCCTAATGGCCCCCAGCCAGCAGCATGTCACCCTGCATCCCTATTGGCCCCAGCCAGCAGCATATCACCCTGCATCCCTATTGGCTCCCAGCCAGCAGTATGTCACCCTGCATCCCTATTGGCCCCCAGGCAGCAGCATGTCACCCTGCATCCCTATTGGCCCCCAGCCAGCAGCATGTCACCCTGCATCCCTATTGGCCCCAGCCAGCAGCATATCACCCTGCATCCCTATTGGCCCCCAGCCAGCAGCATATCACCCTGCATCCCTATTGGCCCCCAGCCAGCAGCATATCACCCTGCATCCCTATTGGCCCCAGCCAGCAGCATATCACCCTGCATCCCTATTGGCCCCAGCCAGCAGCATATCACCCTGCATCCCTATTGGCCCCCAGCCAGCAGCATATCACCCTGCATCCCTATTGGCCCCCAGCCAGCAGCATATCACCCTGCATCCCTATTGGCCCCAGCCAGCAGCATATCACCCTGCATCCCTATTGGCCCCCAGCCAGCAGCATGTCACCCTGCATCCCAATTGGCCCCAGCCAGCAGCATATCACCCTGCATCCCTATTGGCCCCCAGCCAGCAGCATATCACCCTGCATCCCTATTGGCCCCCAGCCAGCAGCATATCACCCTGCATCCCTATTGGCCCCCAGCCAGCAGCATATCACCCTGCATCCCAATGCTTTCTTTCTTTGCTGGACCCTTCCAACTGTTTGGATTACTGAAATATTGTTTCATTGTCCAATCTTGGATGTCACATTACTACAAAATCTCTCTGTTGTAACAAAGGGATTTTTAACTTCAATTTTTGTAGAGTGGGAGAGAGATTTCCTGTAGGTATTTACGACCTGCATAAAACGGCCAACTTCACCCCTCTCCCCTTCTGCAGGAGAGAGGGCGCTGTAGAGGTCACTGTAACCTGATCTTTCAGCTCTTAACAGGAGAGTCGTGACAGCAAGGAGAGTGAACGTGGATGGAAATGTGCTTGCTTGAAATGAGATGGTCCTTCTCCACTCCCACGTCATGAAAATCAAATCCAATCAAATGTTATTGGTCACATACACATTTTCCCCAGATGTTATTGCAGTGTAGCAAAATGCTTGTGCTCCCAGCTCCAACAGTGCAGTAATATCTAACCATTCACAGCAATACACACTAATCTAAAAGTAAAATAGTAGAATTAAAAAATATATAAATATTAGGACGAACAATGTCAGAGTGGCATTGACTAAAATACAGTAGAGTAGAATACAGTATGTACATATGAAATGGGTAAAGAAGTATTTAAACATTATTCAAGTGACCAGTGATTCCATGTCTATGTATAGAGGGCAGCAGTCTCTAAGGTGGAGGGTGGAGTAACATTATTAAAGTGACCAGTGATTCCATGTCTATGTATAGAGGGCAGCAGTCTCTAAGGTGCAGGGTGGAGTAACATTATTAAAGTGTGATTCCATGTCTATGTATAGAGGGCAGCAGCCTCTAAGGTGCAGGGTGGAGTAACATTATTAAAGTGACCAGTGATTCCATGTCTATGTATAGAGGGCAGCAGCCTCTAAGGTGCAGGGTGGAGTAACATTATTAAAGTGTGATTCCATGTCTATGTATAGAGGGCAGCAGCCTCTAAGGTGCAGGGTGGAGTAACATTATTAAAGTGACCAGTGATTCCATGTCTATGTATAGAGGGCAGCAGTCTCTAAGGTGGAGGGTGGAGTAACATTATTAAAGTGACCAGTGATTCCATGTCTATGTATAGAGGGCAGCAGTCTCTAAGGTGCAGGGTGGAGTAACATTATTAAAGTGACCAGTGATTCCATGTCTATGTATAGAGGGCAGCAGCCTCTAAGGTGCAGGGTGGAGTAACATTATTAAAGTGACCAGTGATTCCATGTCTATGTATAGAGGGCAGCAGCCTCTAAGGTGCAGGGTGGAGTAACATTATTAAAGTATGATTCCATGTCTATGTATATAGGGCAGCAGCCTCTAAGGTGCAAGGTGGAGTAACATTATTAAAGTGACCAGTGATTCCATGTCTATGTATAGAGGGCAGCAGCCTCTAAGGTACAGGGTTGAGTAACATTATTAAAGTGACCAGTGATTCCATGTCTATGTATAGAGGGCAGCAGCCTCTAAGGTGCAAGGTGGAGTAACATTATTAAAGTGACCAGTGATTCCATGTCTATGTATAGAGGGCAGCAGCCTCTAAGGTGCAGGGTGGAGTAACATTATTAAAGTGACCAGTGATTCCATGTCTATGTATAGAGGGCAGCAGCCTCTAAGGTGCAGGGTGGAGTAACATTATTAAAGTGTGATTCCATGTCTATGTATAGAGGGCAGCAGCCTCTAAGGTGGAGTAACATTATTAAAGTGACCAGTGATTCCATGTCTATGTATAGAGGGCAGCAGTCTCTAAGGTGGAGGGTGGAGTAACCGGGTGGAAGCCGGCTAGTGATGGCTAATTAACAGTCTGATGGCCTTGAGATAGAAGCTTTTTTTCAGGCTCTTGTTCCCAGCTTTTATGCACCTGTACTGACCTCGCCTTCTGGATGGTAGCGGGGTGAACAGGCAGTGGCTCGGGTGGTTGATGTCCTTGATGATCTTTTTGGCCTTCCTGTGACATCGGGTGCTGTAGGTGTCCTGGAGGGCAGGTAGTTTGCCCCCGGTGATGCGTTGGGCAGACCTCGCTACCCTCTGGAGAGTCCTGCGCTTGTGGGCGGAGCAGTTGCTGTACCAGGCAGTGCTACAGCCTAACTGGATGCTCTCAGTTGTGCATCTGTAAAAGTTTGTGAGGGTTTAGGAGCCAAGCGAAATTCTTCAGCCTCCTGAGGTTGAAAAGGCCCTGTTGCACCTTCTTCATCACACTGTCTGTCTGGGTGGACCATTTCAGATCATCAGTGATGTGTACACAGAGGAACTTGAAGCTTTTCACCTTCTCCACTGCGGTCCCATCGATGTGGACAGGGGTGTGCTCCCTCTGCTGTTTCCTGAAGTCCACGATCAGCTTTTTCGTTTTGTTGATGTTGAGTGAGAGGTTATTTTCCTGCCACCACTCTCCCAGGGCCCTCACATCCTCCCTGTAGGCTGTCTCGTCATTGTTGATAATCAGGCCTACTATGATCGTGTCGTCTGCAAACTTGATGATTGAGTTGGAGGCGTGCATGGCCACACAGTCATGGGTGAACAGGGAGTACAGGAGGGGGCTGAGTACACACCCTTGTGGGGCCCCTGTGTTGAGGATCAGTGTAGTGGAGGTGTTGTTGCCTACCTTCACCACCTGGGGGCGGCCCGTCAGGAAGTCCAGGACCCAGTTGCACAGGGGGGTTTCAGACCCAGGGCCCCGAGCTTGATGATGAGCGTGGAGGGTACTATGGTGTTATATGCTGAGCTGTAGTCAATGAACAGCATTCTTACATGCTGACCAGACTCCATGTTCATTTTGTCCCCTCACACCAGATGAGATGCTCATTTTGTCCCCTCACACCAGATGAGATGCTTATTTTGTCCCCTCACACCAGATGCTCACTTTGTCCCCTCACACCAGATGCTCACTTTGTCCCCTCACACCAGATGCTCACTTTGTCCCCTCACACCAGATGCTCATTTTGTCCCCTCACACCAGATGCTCATTTTGTCCCCTCACACCAGATGCTCATTTTGTCCCCTCACACCAGATGCTCATTTTGTCCCCTCACACCAGATGCTCATTTTGTCCCCTCACACCAGATGTGAGGCGACGTGGCTGGTTCTCCCTTTATTATCCGTGATTGTCTGTAGACCCTGCCACATGCGACTCCTGTCTGAGCCATTGAATTGCGACTTTACTTTGTCCCTGTACTGACGTTTTGCCTGTTTGATTGCCATACCAATGGAATAACTACAGTGTTTTGTATTCCACCATATTCCCAGTCACCTTGCCATGGTTAAATGTGGTGGTTCACGCTTTCAGAAAAGTGGCTATCGAGAGGGGAGGACAGTCTTCCATTTGTCTACTAACGAATTGACACACTACTCGACCACTTATCGGTTTCGGGCACAAAGGAGAGAGGATGGAGGATGGTCCTTTTCACAAATGAGAAAACCCCGATGTTGACTATTGAGATAGAGATAGGTGATGAAATATGAAGCAACAGTACCACCTGCTGGTTCTTAGTGATGATGCCGTGCCTGCAGTTCACCATCTCACCAGCGATGGCAGCAGAGCGTCTGGTGGGAGACAAGTTCAGAACATGTGGAGGGATGTCCTGTTTTTACTGTGTGTGTGTGTGTGTGTGTCTGTGTGTCTGTGTGTGTGTGTGTGTGTGTCTGTGTGTGTGTGTGTGGTATCTAACTACAACCTATCCAGATCGGTGTACACTACTGTTAAACCAGTGTTTCTGAAAGGAATTAATCAATCAACCAGGGTATGCTCTCTAGCCCTTCAGCTAAGTACACAGACACACAGACACACAGACACACAGACACACAGACACACAGACACACAGAGTGTCTGTGTCTGTGTCTGTGTCTGTGTCTGTGTCTGTGTCTGTGTACTTAGCTGAAGGGCTAGAGAGCATACCCTGGTTGATTGATTAATTCCTTTCAGAAACACTGGTTTAACAGTAGTGTACACCGATCTGGATAGGTTGTAGTTAGATACTAGACACACACACACACACACACACACACGTTTAGCACTAATCATTGATCACGTGTTGCAAGAATGAATGCAATTAATTGATTATTGAATGTTATGATGGACACAGTTTTGTGGAAGCAAGACAAACACAGCCTCTGCTCAGCAAGCTCCAACTCCAGAACTAATCGTATGGGGGCTGCAGTTCGTGAAAGACGTTGTGGCTTATCACCCTCACGGCAGTCAAGCAATGCATTCTGTCAAGAGTCGTTCACAATCTAGTCCGGGTGCGGCCACAACTACAACTCAATTCAAATGCATCTAGAAATAATCTTATTTGGATGCCTAGCAATCAACAAATTGATCTTCCCATCACTAGTCAGTAAGTGAAGACTGATCTTCCCATCACTAGTCAGTAAGTGAAGACTGACCTTCCCATCACTAGTCAGTAAGTGAAGACTGACCTTCCCATCACTAGTCAGTAAGTGAAGACTGATCTTCCCATCACTAGTCAGTAAGTGAAGACTGACCTTCCCATCACTAGTCAGTAAGTGAAGACTGACCTTCCCATCACTAGTCAGTAAGTGAAGACTGACCTTCCCATCACTAGTCAGTAAGTGAAGACTGATCTTCCTATCACTAGTCAGTAAGTGAAGACTGATCTTCCCATCACTAGTCAGTAAGTGAAGACTGATCTTCCTATCACTAGTCAGTAAGTGAAGACTGATCTTCCCATCACTAGTCAGTAAGTGAAGACTGATCTTCCCATCACTAGTCAGTAAGTGAAGACTGATCTTCTCATCACTAGTCAGTAAGTGAAGACCTGATCTTCCCATCACTAGTCAGTAAGTGAAGGCCCGATTTTCCCATCACTAGTCAGTAAGTGAAGATTGATCTTCCCATCACTAGTCAGTAAGTGAAGACTGATCTTCCCATCACTAGTCAGTAAGTGAAGACCCGATCTTCCCATCACTAGTCAGTAAGTGAAGACTGATCTTCCCATCACTAGTCAGTAAGTGAAGACTGATCTTCCCATCACTAGTCAGTAAGTGAAGACCCGATCTTCCCATCACTAGTCAGTAAGTGAAGACTGATTTTCCCATCACTAGTCAGTAAGTGAAGACTGACCTTCCCATCACTAGTCAGTAAGTGAAGACTGATCTTCCCACCACTAGTCAGTAAGTGAAGACTGATCTTCCCATCACTAGTCAGTAAGTGAAGACTGATCTTCCCATCACTAGTCAGTAAGTGAAGACTGATTTTCCCACCACTAGTCAGTAAGTGAAGACTGATCTTCTCATCACTAGTCAGTAAGTGAATACCCGATCTTCCCATCACTAGTCAGTAAGTGAAGACTGATCTTCCCATCACTAGTCAGTAAGTGAAGACCCGATCTTCCCATCACTAGTCAGTAAGTGAAGACTGATTTTCCCATCACTAGTCAGTAAGTGAAGACTGACCTTCCCATCACTAGTCAGTAAGTGAAGACTGATCTTCCCACCACTAGTCAGTAAGTGAAGACTGATCTTCCCATCACTAGTCAGTAAGTGAAGACTGATTTTCCCACCACTAGTCAGTAAGTGAAGACTGATTTTCCCACCACTAGTCAGTAAGTGAAGACTGATCTTCCCATCACTAGTCAGTAAGTGAAGACTGATTTTCCCACCACTAGTCAGTAAGTGAAGACTGATCTTCCCACCACTAGTCAGTAAGTTAGTGGTCAGAGAGGAAGAGGTGAAGGGATGACTGGGCCCAAAATCTGTCTTCTCCAGTAGGTGTTTTTTTTTTTGCTCGACAATCGAGGAGTTTTTGAATGGAGGTCAAAGAAAACGTAGAACTTGGTTAACAGAAATGTGTATGGCTTATTTGCTACGTATGGTGTATTTGATCAAATATAAGTTTCATAATGCTTAGGTTGTTTTGAGTGTATTGATATGTAGGACACGTGACATCCTGGCAACTTTGAGAAAAAACACTTTACATTGGAGTTGTGCCAGGCATATCTGCCCTCTCATTGGCTAGAGTGGCCCCACCTGATCTTGCCTCCTCCCATTTATTTTATTTGTTAGAGTGGCTACTTGAGTATCTGGTCAATATAATGGATCTGCTGAGGTTAAGTATACTTCCTGTTGTCAGAGTGATGAGTTGGTCATGATGGAACAAACCGAAAGAGACATTTGTTTTTTTTTAAATGGCATTCTTGTGTTGAGGGAAATTACAAAATATTATTGTTATGTTTGATGTGTTATTATTGGTCTGAATAATAATAAAAGTAAGAGTCCCATGGAAAGTACTGAAACTGTACTAAAGTAGCAGAATTTTGAGTGATTGGTAACACCCACTACATGCACATGAGAATTTATGATATCATTCAGCTTGACTCATAGCTGGGATCGTCAAACCCCTGGCCAGACACCAACCAGCAAACACACCCCGACCAGCACGGACGGAAACCGGCGGCCATTTTGGAAAAAAAAGTTACAATTTCACCAGTGGAACCAAAGATTTTTATAAATAACCCAAGATAGACCACAGCCTGTGTTTTCCAACGGCAGCAAATTAATCATAGTGGGCAGAGCCAAGCACGAGCTTGCGAGAGCCTATTGGCGCGTTCTACCATGTATTTGCATATTTTCCGTTAGGGAACGCCTACTCCGTGAAGCGTTCGTGTCCAATAATTCAATTCGCCCTTGCACTCCTTCTAAACAACGCAATTTTTAAGAAACGTTGTCAAAGAATAAAGTCTAGAAAACTGTCCACAACATATTTTAGTTTTAGAAACAGAAAACGCTATTGAGATCAAATGTTTCATCGAAATGAGCAGAATATCGGCCAAAATCCATCTCGCCCCATCTTCTCAAACTAGGCTTCCATTGGGCTTCCTCTCACCACCATATTTGGTAGATAGGAAACACCAACCGGATGCTTCACATTTATACTTCCGGGTAAATATCTGTTTCATTGTTCTATCTGTAGTGGAACGGAGAGTCCGAGCCTGGGATTGTTCCGGAATGGTCATGCAGAAAAACATTTGCCTTTCCTACAAGTCAACCTAAATTACGCCTTTTTACTCCTTGACAATCTGACCAATCGGGTTCAGCTGTAAGTTTGAAAAACAGTGATGTGAGCAAATCACCGAGCGAGATTTTGACAGAAGGGGCGGAAAACAGGCGTCTTGCTAGGGTGTCGCCGTGGTGCCTGCATTTGAAGGCGACGTCACGGCTGTCGTTTGTTTCAGGGTCTAATCATCGACATAACAAATAATTGTAACAATATCGTTAATTGACACACTTTTAACATACGAACATTTATAATTCTTCTCGATCGCAAGTCCTGAGGCGGTTGTAATGACGGGGAATTCAAATAATTTTAATGAGCTCGTTGGTAGTTTGAAGAAAGAGTAAGTCGGGGAGGGGAGCCATTTTGTCCCGACAGTGCGAGAGAAAGAAAGAGTGGAAAAGGGGAATCACACGGGATACATTTTTTTGGGGTGGTTTTTAATTCAAATGCTGTAAGAGAACCCGGTTTGCTACTCTTCGGTTACTGTTGCGACACGCTACCCCTGGTGGTATATAGCTAACTAGCCAACTAGATATCAACATAACTCAAATATTACACACCGTTCCTCTGCTTGTAACTCAGGCTGGCTTTAGACCTGCGGTAGATAGTTTCTGCTCTGTCCTGCGAACACAACTTGTCTATCGATGGCGAAGAAGACCTACGACCTGCTCTTCAAGCTCCTGCTGATCGGTGACTCGGGCGTGGGGAAGACCTGCGTGCTGTTCCGATTCTCAGACGATGCCTTCAACACCACCTTCATCTCCACCATAGGTGAGCGGCCAACTGCAGGGATCTGGGTCTCTGGGGCGGGGGTGTCAACGCTACTGGGGCACAGCTGTATGGATTCTGCGGTGTCAAATTCTCGCTAACAAATCACCACCAGTAGCTAGCTAACGTAGCTATGTAAACTGTAATGATAACTGACGTTCGCTAAATAGCTAGCTTGTTAGCTAGCAGCTAAACAAAAAGGCCCACTCCGCAAGTTTGCTGAACTCTCCAAACTAGCTAGTTAGTGTACTAAATGGTTCATTTAACGTTTAAAATGACATGTCAGTCACAAACTAACCAGTTTGTTCTGGTACATTATGCCTGTCGTATTTCTAAAGTTTCACTTATTTGTTAGCTCACATTAGCTAGCTAACTAGCTGGTTGGGTAACGTACATGTACAATGTGTAGACTTAACTAACGTTACCTAGCTATCTGGTGGCCCTCAGTTGCCAACTAACTAGTCTAGCTTCAGAGAAACCAAGTAGTATAACCGGTTATGTATTTCGAAATGCTGGCTTGCTAGGCCCTCAGAATGTGCTAGTCTTCCAGTTAGCTAGCTAACACTTAGAATGGGCCGTTAGTTGGCTAATGATATACATTCGTACACTATATAGACATTTTTAGTCATAGTTGTCAGGGAAGGGGCTTTGTTAGTTAGCTTTCACTGGTCTCTGTATGTGTTGGTATGCGAGGAAGATTATAAAAACATCTGCTAAGTTACTCTTCTGAAATCATAAACAATTCATGATGATGGCGTCACTCTGTCTTTTGTCGATTTTGCTGCCGCGTTCAAACAACTGGGATCTCGGGGGAAAACGAGCTTCGACTGGGAAAAATTGTTTTGAAATGTCAACCAACTCGAAATTTCAAATCGAACTCGGGCCTCTTGCTAGAGCTCTGACCTGAAGATCCCGGATATCATGATTTGACCTAATATTTTTCAGAGTTTTTTTCCCAGTGGTCTTCAAAGCACCATAAAACTCATGGTAGGCAACCAACCCTTTGCTAGGCCGTATCTGTGTGATGCTGGATTCAGTGTTCTCATCTGCATTAAAACCAAATATCAATTTAGGTTGGATGTGATGGCAGCGATGACAGCACTGTATCCAGCTTCACACAGATATAAGCTGGCAAATGGTTTTATGGTGCTTTCAAGACAACTGGTAACCTGTCAGTGATCTTCAGGTCGGAGCGCTAGAAGATGCCAGAGTTCCCAACTTCGATTTCCGAGTTGGATGACCATTCATAACAATTTTTCCCTGTCGGAGCTCGTTTTGTCTTGAGTTCCCAGTTGGAGGCTGGTTCTAGATGGCTGTGTCTACACTTGCAACTTACATGTGACTTTTGCTATCAGATTACGAAGAGTTTGTTGAAAAGACCGGTCTAGCTGCACAGACGTCTCATTGTGGTCAGATTGTGTTGAGATCTGTCTGACCTCTTCAGGAGGTGGTTGGGGGCGTATTGTGAGGAGGAATCCTCAATCTGGAGGCATTCAGGCTACTGAAAGCACATACAGGGGGTGACGTCATCACTCTGCCCACAAGTCTCCAGAAAACATGTGTTTTGGGAGCAAGGCACTTTTTCCCCTTTTTTTAACATTGGAGGAAATATATTCCTAGCGTGTGAGGAATGTGTTTGCTGGCTTCATATATGCTAGCTTATTTACCCTGTACAAAATATAAATGCAACCATTTCAAAGATTTTACTACAGACTGCAGTCACCACCAGACTGTACCAGACCCAAGACTACAGTCACCACCAGACCCAAGACAGGCTACAGTCACCACCAGACTGTACCAGACCCAAGACTACGGTCACCACCAGACTGTACCAGACCCAAGACAGGCTACAGTCACCACCAGACTGTACCAGACCCAAGACTACAGTCACCACCAGACTGTACCAGACCCAAGACAGACTACGGTCACCACCAGACTGTACCAGACCCAAGACAGACTACGGTCACCACCAGACTGTACCAGACCCAAGACAGACTACGGTCACCACCAGACTGTACCAGACCCAAGACAGACTACGGTCACCACCAGACTGTACCAGACCCAAGACAGACTACGGTCACCACCAGACTGTACCAGACCCAAGACAGACTACGGTCACCACCAGACTGTACCAGACCCAAGACAGACTACGGTCACCACCAGACTGTACCAGACCCAAGACAGACTACGGTCACCACCAGACTGTACCAGACCCAAGACAGACTACGGTCACCACCAGACTGTACCAGACCCAAGACAGACTACGGTCACCACCAGACTGTACCAGACCCAAGACAGACTACGGTCACCACCAGACTGTACCAGACCCAAGACAGACTACGGTCACCACCAGACTGTACCAGACCCAAGACAGACTACGGTCACCACCAGACTGTTCCAGACCCAAGACAGACTACGGTCACCACCAGACTGTTCCAGACCCAAGACAGACTACGGTCACCACCAGACTGTACCAGACCCAAGACTACAGTCACCACCAGACTGTACCAGACCCAAGACTACAGTCACCACCAGACTGTACCAGACCCAAGACTACAGTCACCACCAGACTGTACCAGACCCAAGACTACAGTCACCACCAGACTGTACCAGACCCAAGACTACAGTCACCACCAGACTGTACCAGACCCAAGACAGACTACAGTCTGGTTAGAAATCACTGTGTGTGTGTGTGTGTGTGTGTGTGTGTGTCTGTCACTGTGTGTCTGTCACTGTGTGTCTGTCACTGTGTGTCTGTCACTGTGTGTGTGTCTCACTGTGTGTGTCTCACTGTGTGTGTCTCACTGTGTGTGTCTGTCACTGTGTGTGTCTGTCACTGTGTGTGTCTGTCACTGTGTGTGTCTGTCGCTGTGTGTGTCTGTCGCTGTGTGTGTCTGTCGCTGTGTGTGTCTGTCGCTGTGTGTGTCTGTCGCTGTGTGTGTCTGTCGCTGTGTGTGTGTCTGTCGCTGTGTGTGTGTCTGTCGCTGTGTGTCTGTCTGTCGCTGTGTGTCTGTCTGTCGCTGTGTGTCTGTCTGTCGCTGTGTGTCTGTCTGTCGCTGTGTGTCTGTCTGTCGCTGTGTGTCTGTCTGTCGCTGTCTGTCTGTCTGTCGCGGTGTGTCTGTCTGTCTGTCTGTCTGTCGCTGTGTGTCTGTCTGTCTGTCGCTGTGTGTCTGTCTGTCTGTCTGTCGCTGTGTGTCTGTCTGTCTGTCTGTCGCTGTGTGTCTGTCTGTCTGTCTGTCGCTGTGTGTCTGTCTGTCTGTCTGTCGCTGTGTGTCTGTCTGTCTGTCTGTCGCTGTGTGTCTGTCTGTCTGTCGCTGTCTGTCTGTCTGTCTGTCGCTGTCTGTCTGTCTGTCTGTCGCTGTCTGTCTGTCTGTCTGTCGCTGTGTGTCTGTCTGTCTGTCGCTGTGTGTCTGTCTGTCTGTCGCTGTGTGTCTGTCTGTCTGTCGCTGTGTGTCTGTCTGTCGCTGTGTGTCGCTGTGTGTCTGTCTGTCTGTCTGTCGCTGTGTGTCTGTCTGTCTGTCTGTCGCTGTGTGTCTGTCTGTCTGTCTGTCTGTCGCTGTGTGTCTGTCTGTCTGTCTGTCTGTCGCGGTGTGTCTGTCTGTCTGTCTGTCGCGGTGTGTCTGTCTGTCTGTCTGTCTGTCGCGGTGTGTCTGTCTGTCTGTCTGTCTGTCGCGGTGTGTCTGTCTGTCTGTCGCTGTGTGTCTGTCTGTCTGTCTGTCGCTGTGTGTCTGTCTGTCTGTCTGTCGCTGTGTGTCTGTCTGTCTGTCTGTCGCTGTGTGTCTGTCTGTCTGTCGCTGTGTGTCTGTCTGTCTGTCGCTGTGTGTCTGTCTGTCTGTCGCTGTGTCTCTGTCTGTCGCTGTGTCTCTGTCTGTCGCTGTGTCGCTGTGTCTCTCTGTCGCTGTGTCTCTCTGTCGCTGTGTCTCTCTGTCGCTGTGTCTCTCTGTCGCTGTGTCTCTCTGTCGCTGTGTCTGTCTGTCTGTCTGTGGGTCACTGTGTGTGTGTCACTGTGTGTGTATCACTCATGGAGACCCATCCATAACTGTAGTGTAGAGGCCTGCCCTCTGTCCCGTAATGGATGGAGACACATCTGTACAAAAGCCCACCGTTCCATCCCATGGAATCTGTTTTTTATCAATATAGCCACGCAACACACTGAACATCCCATAAGCCGTTTCATATTCTGGAATCATGAGAAAGAACAATCTGTCCTCATGAACAGCATCCCCCAACATGTGTATCCAACAAAAGGCAATGCATCTCGGTCCTCACAGCTAGCGTCCGTTTGGAGAGCATCATCTGGGGACTTCTTGAGTCATTCTTCAGAGTATAACTTCTTAGTCTAACGGTGTTATCTGCCACAGGCATTGATGTGAGTTTTTGTGCCTCTGTCTCCCCACACATTGTTTTCACCATATTAATTGCGGCCGGTAATATCGAAGTCTCTGCAATAGTGTGTGGTTTCATAGTGTAGCTAGTGATTCACCAGGGGAATGATTCAATAGTGTGTGGTTTCATAGTGTAGCTAGTGATTCACCAGGGGAATGATTCAATAGTGTGTAGCTAGTGATTCACCAGGGGAATGATTCAATAGTGTGTGGTTTCATAGTGTAGCTAGTGATTCACCAGGGGAATGATTCAATAGTGTAGCTAGTGATTCACCAGGGGAATGATTCAATAGTGTGTGGTTTCATAGTGTAGCTAGTGATCCACCAGGGGAATGATTCAATAGTGTGGTTTCATAGTGTAGCTAGTGATCCACCAGGGGAATGATTCAATAGTGTAGCTAGTGATTCACCAGGGGAATGATTCAATAGTGTGTGGTTTCATAGTTTAGCTAGTGATTCACCAGGGGAATGATTCAGTAGTGTGTGGTTTCATAGTGTAGCTAGTGATTCACCAGGGGAATGATTCAATAGTGTGTAGTTTCATAGTGTAGCTAGTGATTCACCAGGGGAATGATTCAATAGTGTGTGGTTTCATAGTGTAGCTAGTGATTCACCAGGGGATGATTCAATAGTGTGTGGTTTCATAGTGTAGCTAGTGATTCACCAGGGGAATGATTCAATAGTGTGTGGTTTCATAGTGTAGCTAGTGATTCACCAGGGGAATGATTCAATAGTGTAGCTAGTGATTCACCAGGGGATGATTCAAAAGTGTGTGGTTTCATAGTGTAGCTAGTGATTCACCAGGGGGATGATTCAATAGTGTAGCTAGTGATTCACCAGGGGATGATTCAATAGTGTGTGGTTTCATAGTGTAGCTAGTGATTCACCAGGGGAATGATTCAATAGTGTGTGGTTTCATAGTGTAGCTAGTGATTCACCAGGGGAATGGTTCAATAGTGTGTGGTTTCATAGTGTAGCTAGTGATTCACCACGGGAATGATTCAATAGTGTGTGGTTTCATAGTGTAGCTAGTGATTCACCAGGGGAATGATTCAATAGTGTGTGGTTTCATAGTGTAGCTAGTGATTCACCAGGGGAATGATTCAATAGTGTGTGGTTTCATAGTGTAGCTAGTGATTCTAGGGTGCTCTCTCTTTAGATTAATGTTAACCACATTACAATGATTATGACATACAAAGATATTAGAATATATATATTTTTTTATTCAGGATTTTGGAAATTCTCCCGTGGCCCTATTTTCATATCAGGCGATCCCTAGTTTGTAAAACGGTGCTCTTTAGGTTACTATTCAAATGCTAAACCAAACTACACCAATTCAGCCAAAATGTATTTTGTTTAGAAGTGATAACTAGTGATTCCAGGCTCTTGTGACATGGTAGAACCTGCTCCATGTAGCCTGCTCTTCTCCATTACCAAAACATCATCTATTTTTAGCTGATATTGGAATTAATACACACGCAGGATATTAAACAGGGATAATGTTGTAGGTTACACCAGCAAGCAGAACTATTTCCAGGGCATATGTTTTCATTATACATCTGATTTATTTGAAATGAATGTGTGGTAAGCTGAAAACAGCTAGCTAGCTTGCTATGTTTTTAGCCACGCTAAAGCCAGGCTGCCAGCTAGCCACGCTAAAGCCAGCTAGCCACGCTAAAGCCAGCTAGCCACGCTAAAGCCAGCTAGCCACGCTAAAGCCAGCTAGCCACGCTAAAGCCAGCTAGCCACGCTAAAGCCAGCTAGCCACGCTAAAGCCAGCTAGCCACGCTAAAGCCAGCTAGCCACGCTAAAGCCAGCTAGCCACGCTAAAGCCAGCTAGCCACGCTAAAGCCAGCTAGCCACGCTAAAGCCAGCTAGCCACGCTAAAGCCAGCTAGCCACGCTAAAGCCAGCTAGCCACGCTAAAGCCAGCTAGCCACGCTAAAGCCAGCTAGCCACGCTAAAGCCAGCTAGCCACGCTAAAGCCAGCTAGCCACGCTAAAGCCAGCTAGCCACGCTAAAGCCAGCTAGCCACGCTAAAGCCAGCTAGCCACGCTAAAGCCAGCTAGCCACGCTAAAGCCAGCTAGCCACGCTAAAGCCAGCTAGCCACGCTAAAGCCAGCTAGCCACGCTAAAGCCAGCTAGCCACGCTAAAGCCAGCTAGCCACGCTAAAGCCAGCTAGCCACGCTAAAGCCAGCTAGCCACGCTAAAGCCAGCTAGCCACGCTAAAGCCAGCTAGCCACGCTAAAGCCAGCTAGCCACGCTAAAGCCAGCTAGCTACTACTAGCAGGGGACGGTGTCTCTTCCTTGTTTTAACAAAATGAAATGACATAAGAAAAACGTTGCAGTCACCCTCTTGTTAATGGTAGTGGGACTAGTGAGGATAGCATGGCTCCAAACGGTGTCTGTGGCTCCAAATCCTTCTCCAGCCACATAGAGCAACAGAGTGGAGCTTGCAGTAACCTTTACTGGCCACAAAGTTGGGCAGTGTGTTCATCAGAATAGCCCAATAGGTGTGTGTGTGTGTGTGTGTGTGTGTGTGTGTGCGTGTGTAATAGGAGTGTTCCCCCCTCTCTGACGCAGCAGTCATACCTTCAGAGACATGCTGCTACTTCTCAAAATACACCACCACCGGAAACCCCCTATCCTCTCGCCCTCTCTCTCTCTCTTCTCTCTCTCTCTTCTCTCTGTCTCTTCTCTCTCCTCTCTGTCTCTTCTCTCTCCTCTCTCTCTCTTCTCTCTCCTCTCTCTCTCTTCTCTCTCCTCTCTCTCTCTTCTCTCTCCTCTCTCTCTCTTCTCTCTCCTCTCTCTCTCTTCTCTCTATCCTCTCTCTCTCTTCTCTCTATCCTCTCTCTCTCTTCTCTCTCTCCTCTCTCTCTCTTCTCTCTCTCTCCATCATCTCTCTCCTCTCTATCCTCTCTTCCACCCTCTTTTTCTACTCATCCTCCTGTCTTCTGGCTCCCAAATGGGTAAGCGGTCTAAGCCACTACATCTCAGTGCTAGAGGCGTCACTACAGACCATGGTTCGATTCCAGGCTGTATCACCTCTGGCCGTAATTGGGAGTCCCATATGGCGGCCCACAATTGTCCCGGTGTCGTTAGAGTTTGGCCGGTGTAGGCCGTCATTGTAAATGAAAATGTGTTCTTAACTGACTTGCCTAGTTAAATAAACACACCTCTGCCTCCTCTCCTTAACCAGAACCACTTTGAACCTTAACCATTTCTCTCTCTCCTTAACCAGAAGCACTTTGAACCTTAACCATTTCTCTCTCTCCTTAACCAGATTCACTTTGAACCTTAAAACCATTTCTCTCTCCTTAACCAGAAGCACTTTGAACCTTAACCATTTCTCTCTCCTTAACCAGAAGCACTTTGAACCTTAAAACCATTTCTCTCTCTCCTTAACCAGAAGCACTTTGAACCTTAAAGCCATTTCTCTCTCTCCTTAACCAGAAGCACTTTGAACCTTAACCATTTCTCTCTCTCCTTAACCAGAAGCACTTTGAACCTTAACCATTTCTCTCTCTCTCCAAAACTGATTCTAGGTTCAAAGTGCATCTGCTTTTCAGTCAGTAACTCTCCTGTCATAGTACTTATCTAGCAGTCAGTTTTTCAGCGGAGTTCTTCCTCAGAACTATTGGATTGAAAGGTAGGGAGTATCTCTCGTAGTGTGTGTCAGGGTATCCGTTAGCCGGTAATAGCTGGCTTTTGGCTGGTAGAAAATTATTGAAAAGTCAATCAATAAAATTGGCACTGGCTAATTGTCTGGGAGAAGGACAATAATCCCATTGCACAATAATGCTGTTTAGCCTATTCATTGATGGAAATACCAGTTGGTGGAAATATATTTCACCAGTCATGCTTATGGTTATAGGTTAATTTGCATAATTTAGTGGAATTAAATTTAGTTAGCCCGGTTCGCCAATGTGCGGGCCTATCTGCATTGTGTCCCGCCACCCACCACCCGCCAACCCCTCTTTTACGCTACTGCTACTCTCTGTTCATCATATATGCTTAGTCACTTTAACCATATCTACATGTACATACTACCTCAATCAGCCCGACAAACCGGTGTCTGTATACAGCCTCGCTGCTGTATATAGCCTCGCTGCTGTATATAGCCTTGCTGCTGTATATAGCCTCGCTGCTGTATATAGCCTCGCTGCTGTATATAGCCTCGCTGCTGTATATAGCCTCGCTGCTGTATATAGCCTCGCTGCTGTATATAGCCTCGCTGCTGTATATAGCCTCTCTGCTGTATATAGCCTCTCTGCTGTATATAGCCTCTCTGCTGTATATAGCCTCTCTGCTGTATATAGCCTCTCTGCTGTATATAGCCTCTCTGCTGTATATAGCCTGTCTGCTGTATATAGCCTCTCTGCTGTATATAGCCTCTCTGCTGTATATAGCCTCTCTGCTGTATATAGCCTCTCTGCTGTATGTAGCCTCTCTGCTGTATGTAGCCTCTCTGCTGTATGTAGCCTCTCTGCTGTATGTAGCCTCGCTACTGTATGTAGCCTCGCTACTGTATGTAGCCTCGCTACTGTATATAGCCTCTCTACTGTATATAGCCTCGCTACTGTATATAGCCTCTCTACTGTATATAGCCTCGCTACTGTATATAGCCTCGCTACTGTATATAGCCTCGCTACTGTATATAGCCTCGCTACTGTATATAGCCTCTCTACTGTATATAGCCTCGCTACTGTATATAGCCTCGCTACTGTATATAGCCTCGCTACTGTATGTAGCCTCGCTACTGTATGTAGCCTCGCTACTGTATATAGCCTCGCTACTGTATATAGCCTCGCTACTGTTATAGCCTGTCTTTTTACTGTTTTATTTCTTTACTTACCTATTGTTCATATAATACCTTTGTTGCACTATTGGTTAGAGCCTGTAAGTAAGCATTTCACTGTAGGGTGTTGTATTCGGCGCACGTGACAAATAAACGTTGATTTGATTAGTCGTTATGTATCCTATAGCACACAGCATACATATAGACTTTCTGCTGCTGCACCTCCTCACACAGCTCCTGTGGCTGCTCTTCCTCACACAGCTCCTGTGGCTGCTCTTCCTCACACAGCTCCTGTGGCTGCTCTTCCTCACACAGCTCCTGTGGCTGCTCTTCCTCACACAGCTCCCGTGGCTGCTCTTCCTCACACAGCTCCCGTGGCTGCTCTTCCTCACACAGCTCCTGTGGCTGCTCTTCCTCACACAGCTCCTGTGGCTGCTCTTCCTCACACAGCTCCTGCGGCTGCTCTTCCTCACACAGCTCCTGCGGCTGCTCTTCCTCACACAGCTCCTGCGGCTGCTCTTCCTCACACAGCTCCTGCGGCTGCTCTTCCTCACACAGCTCCTGCGGCTGCTCTTCCTCACACAGCTCCTGCGGCTGCTCTTCCTCACACAGCTCCTGCGGCTGCTCTTCCTCACACAGCTCCTGCGGCTGCTCTTCCTCACACAGCTCCTGCGGCTGCTCTTCCTCACACAGCTCCTGCGGCTGCTCTTCCTCACACAGCTCCTGCGGCTGCTCTTCCTCACACAGCTCCTGCGGCTGCTCTTCCTCACACAGCTCCTGCGGCTGCTCTTTCTCACACAGCTCCCGCGGCTGCTCTTTCTCACACAGCTCCCGCGGCTGCTGCACCTCCTCACACAGCTCCCGCGGCTGCTGCACCTCCTCACACAGCTCCCGCGGCTGCTGCACCTCCTCACACAGCTCCCGCGGCTGCTGCACCTCCTCACACAGCTCCCGCGGCTGCTGCACCTCCTCACACAGCTCCCGCGGCTGCTGCACCTCCTCACACAGCTCCCGCGGCTGCTGCACCTCCTCACACAGCTCCCGCGGCTGCTGCACCTCCTCACACAGCTCCCGCGGCTGCTGCACCTCCGCACACAGCTCCCGCGGCTGCTGCACCTCCGCACACAGCTCCCGCGGCTGCTGCACCTCCGCACACAGCTCCCGCGGCTGCTGCACCTCCGCACACAGCTCCCGCGGCTGCTGCACCTCCGCACACAGCTCCCGCGGCTGCTGCACCTCCTCACACAGCTCCCGCGGCTGCTGCACCTCCTCACACAGCTCCCGCGGCTGCTGCACCTCCTCACACAGCTCCCGCGGCTGCTGCACCTCCTCACACAGCTCCCGCGGCTGCTGCACCTCCTCACACAGCTCCCGCGGCTGCTGCACCTCCTCACACAGCTCCCGCGGCTGCTGCACCTCCTCACACAGCTCCCGCGGCTGCTGCACCTCCTCACACAGCTCCCGCGGCTGCTGCACCTCCTCACACAGCTCCCGCGGCTGCTGCACCTCCTCACACAGCTCCCGCGGCTGCTGCACCTCCTCACACAGCTCCCGCGGCTGCTGCACCTCCTCACACAGCTCCCGCGGCTGCTGCACCTCCTCACACAGCTCCCGCGGCTGCTGCACCTCCTCACACAGCTCCCGCGGCTGCTGCACCTCCTCACACAGCTCCCGCGGCTGCTGCACCTCCTCACACAGCTCCCGCGGCTGCTGCACCT
Organism: Salvelinus fontinalis; assembly: GCF_029448725.1. Taxonomy (NCBI): domain Eukaryota; kingdom Metazoa; phylum Chordata; class Actinopteri; order Salmoniformes; family Salmonidae; genus Salvelinus; species Salvelinus fontinalis. The sequence continues at coordinate 39,627,692 of NC_074684.1, read as the reverse complement.
CCTCACACAGCTCCCGCGGCTGCTGCACCTCCTCACACAGCTCCCGCGGCTGCTGCACCTCCTCACACAGCTCCCGCGGCTGCTGCACCTCCTCACACAGCTCCCGCGGCTGCTGCACCTCCTCACACAGCTCCCGCGGCTGCTGCACCTCCTCACACAGCTCCCGCGGCTGCTGCACCTCCTCACACAGCTCCCGCGGCTGCTGCACCTCCTCACACAGCTCCCGCGGCTGCTGCACCTCCTCACACAGCTCCCGCGGCTGCTGCACCTCCTCACACAGCTCCCGCGGCTGCTGCTGGAGTGAAACATGCTTTTAGAAGCCCAATCATTGCACAACGTTTCTAAATGCAATCATGTGTTAGAAACAGTCTTGATGACCACGATTTAAAAAGAGCTCCTATTTTTGTACTTTTCAACTGGTAATTGAAGCGTGTTTCACATTCACCATTCATGTGCATATAAGCAACCGTAGGCAGGCGTTAGCATGTCACACCACTTGGCAATGAGCTGGAGGCAGTGTGCATTTTGAAAACATACTTCGTTGTTTGAAACCTGAACGTTTTACTTCATGTTAGGCTAAAGGCTTCAATTGAAACCAGTATGGTTTCTCTCATGTTCTATTGGTTTTCAAATCAACTTCAATCCTAGTCATATTAGCAAGCCATGCTAGTCGATGATAATCCTAGTCATATTAGCATTAGCAAGCCATGCTAGTCGATGATAATCCTAGTCATATTAGCAAGCCATGCTAGTCGATGATAATCCTAGTCATATTAGCAAGCCATGCTAGTCGATGATAATCCTAGTCATATTAGCAAGCCATGCTAGTCGATGATAATCCTAGTCATATTAGCATTAGCAAGCCATGCTAGTCGATGATAACCTTAGTCATATTAGCAAGCCATGCTAGTCGTCGATAATCCTAGTCATATTAGCATTAGCAAGCCATGCTAGTCGACGATAATCCTAGTCATATTAGCATTAGCAAGCCATGCTAGTCGATGATAATCCTAGTCATATTAGCATTAGCAAGCCATGCTAGTCGATGATAATCCTAGTCATATTAGCAAGCCATGCTAGTCGATGATAATCCTAGTCATATTAGCAAGCCATGCTAGTCGATGATAATCCTAGTCATATTAGCATTAGCAAGCCATGCTAGTCGATGATAATCCTAGTCATATTAGCATTAGCAAGCCATGCTAGTCGATGATAACCTTAGTCATATTAGCAAGCCATGCTAGTCGACGATAATCCTAGTCATATTAGCATTAGCAAGCCATGCTAGTCGACGATAATCCTAGTCATATTAGCATTAGCAAGCCATGCTAGTCGACGATAATCCTAGTCATATTAGCATTAGCAAGCCATGCTAGTCGATGATAATCCTAGTCATATTAGCATTAGCAAGCCATGCTAGCTGTTGCATCTTTAGATCTCCCCTCTTTCTACATTTCTAACGGATGTCTTCTGTCGCATGATACCACTCATGTGCAGTGTGCTTTCGACAACAGTGTTTTCCCGCTAATTACGGAAGGAACAGCTTTACTATGGTGACGTGCAGCTTACTGCCTTGTGCACATTGTTGCACTTATGTGAATGAATAATAGTTGATCACCGTTCTAAGCTAAACATTCTGATCTATTGCATTAGACTCATTTGCTTTTTCAAGTTGTTTGTTTTATGTAGCCTCGGCCTACTGGGATCTGTCGTCCCAGAGTCTGTTTGGTTAGCCTATTTCTCGCACAGAACGACAAGCTGACCAATAGAATAGGTACACTTAAAAAAAAAAAAACTATGGTGGCTAGTATAGGGCTCGACATTAACTCTTGTCCACTATGAGGATAGTACAGGGCTCCACATTAACGCTTGTCCACTATGGGGGGTAGTACAGGGCTCAACATTAACACTTGTCCTCTATGGGGGATAGTACAGGGCTCGACATTAACGCTTGTCCTCTATGGGGGATAGTAGAGGGCTCGACATTAACGCTTGTCCTCTATGGGGGATAGTAGAGGGCTCGACATTAACGCTTGTCCACTATGGGGGTAGTACAGGGCTCAACATTAATGCTTGTCCTCTTGTCCACTATGGGGATAGTACAGGGCTCGACATTAACGCTTGTCCACTATGGGGATAGTACAGGGCTCAACATTAACACTTGTCCTCTAATCCTGGACAAGAAAAAAATAATAAGTCTGACATTGTTTTAAGTTGTCAACGACCCCTCTGACCACATACTGACCACCACCCCATTGACCACATCCTCTCTATAGATGTCCCGGTATTTGTGTATTTACTGTTGAGATTGCGTGTGTAGTCAGCGTTACATACACTAAATAATGTGTGTGAAATTAGTTTTACGATGCCGCCGGAAGATGAGATTCTAACCAATTGTGTGTGTGTTCGCGTTATTTGTAATTTATACATTGTACATAATATTTCTGCCACAGTCAGAGATTCTGGAAATCAGCATAGCGATTACTCACCTCGTACCAGATCAAGATTTTTTTTAACGAGTCGGACGTGAAGGTTTTACTTCAGACACTCGACAAGGCCCAAATCCCCGCCATTCGCACGAAGAAGAGACGGACATATCGGGTATGTAGGTTCGGGGTGCCTTGTAAGGATCCGACGGCAAGTGAGTGATCCCCCTCTACCATCAGTCCTATTAGCCAACGTGCTTCGATCAAGACTATCCTACCAACGGGACATTAAACTGTAATATCTTGTTTCACTGAGTTGTGGCTGAACAATGACACGGATAACATACAGCTGGCTGGGTTTTTGGTCCATCGGCAAGATGGAACAGCTGCCTCCGGTGAAACAAGTGGTGTCTATTTGTAAATAACAGCTAGTGCACAAAATCTAATATTAAGGGAGTCTCAGTGTTTAGCTTGCCTGTGGTAGAGTGTCTCATGATAAGCTGTAGACCACACTATTTAACAAGAGTTTTCATCTATATTATTCGTAGCCGTCTATTTACCACCACAAACCGATTCTGGCACCAATATGGCACTCAATGAGCTGTATTAGGCCATAAGCAAACAGGAAAATGCTCATCCAGAGGAGGTGCCCCTAGTGGCCGGGGACTTTAATGCAGGCAAATTTACATAATTTTACCTAATTTCTACCAGTGTTGACCTGCCTAGTTAACCTCACTAGGGTATGTGGGACGGTAGCGTCCCACCTTGTCAACAGCCAGTGAAACTGCAGGGCGCCAAATTCAAAACAGAAATCCCATAATTAAAATTCCTTTAACATACAAGTATTTTACACCATTTTAAAGATACACTTGTTGCAAATCCAGCCACCGTTTCCAATTTCAAAAAGGCTTTACGACGAAAGCACACCAAATGATTTTGTTTACAGCAACGACCTGGGGAATAGTTACAGGGGAGAGGAGGGGGAATGAATGAGCCAATTGTAAACTGGGGATTATTAGGTGACCGTGATGGTTTGAGGGCCAGATTGGGAATTTAGCCAGGACACCGGGGTTAACACCCCTACTCTTACGACAAGTGCCATGGGATCTTTAATGACCTCAGTCAGGACAACCTGACACCCTAACTCAACTACTTGTTACTCTTATTTCTTAATCGTATTTTTATACTGCGTTGTTGGATAGGGGCTTGTAAGTAAGCATTGCACTAAGGTCTACACCTGTTGTTTTCGGTGCGTGTGACAAAATTTGAATGGATCATTATCATACACCTGTCTCGTTCCAATTCATCCCAAAGGTGTTCGATGGGCTTGAGTTCAGCGCTCTGTGCTGGTCAGTCAAGTTCTTTCACACCGATCTCGCCAAACCATTGAGATTTTTTTTTTGTGCCTTTTCACACCGCCTGATAAAGAGGTCCTGGATGGCAGAGAGCACGGCCCCAGTGATATACTGTCAGCACAACCCTCTGTAGCTCCATTTGATCAAAGGCCCGATTTGATCACTATTGTCAGTGTCAGTGGTACAGCCGTATAAATCCTTTTCAGGATTTGACGTCCCGATGGCAGTGTTTCACCGCCTTCACGACTGTGTGTGTGTTTGGACCATTTTTAAGTCTAGTCATTTGGACACCGAGGAACTTGAAGCTCGCGATATGCTCCGCCCCTTTCGACATTGATGGGGCGTGCTGTCACTTCCTGGTTTCTGAAATTTAAATATTTTCTGCTGTTTTGAAGCTGATGTACAAAACCCAAACTAAACAAATCGTAGAAACATTGACAGAATGGATATAACGCTTATTAGACTTGCTTTAAATTAGAATGAAACACTGAGTGTAAAAAAAAAAAAAAATATGAAAAAGCTTCCTAATTCCCATTTTGAGTTGCCCTCAGAACATGTACTCTACAAGCATTCCACAGGGATGCTGGCCCATGTACTTCCCACAGTTGTCTCAAGTTGGCTGGATGTCCTTGGGTGATGAACCATTTTTATTTAAAAAAATAAATATTTCATCTTTATTTAACCAGGTTGGCCAGTTGAGAACAAGTTCTCATTTACAACTGCGACCTGGCCAAGATAAAGCAAAGCAGTTTGACAACAACAACAACACAGAGTTACAGATAAACAAACATTGTCAATAACACAAAATAGAAGAAATCTATGTACAATGTGTGCAAATGAAGGAAGGCAATAAACAGGCCCTAGAGGAGAAAATAATTACAGCATTAATGCTGGAGTGCTAGATGTGCAGATGATGATGTGCAAGTAGAGATACTGGGGTGCAAGAGGGTAAGTAATAATATGGGGATGAGGTAGTCGGGTGTGCTATTTACAGATGGGCTATGTACAGGTGCAGTGATCTGTGAGCTGCTCTGACAGGTGGTGCTTAAAGCTAGTGAGGGAGATAAGAGTCTCAGCTTCAGTGATTTTTGCTATTCGTTCCAGTCATTGGCAGCAGGGAACTGTTAGGAGAGTCGGCCGAAAGAGGAATTGGCTTTGGGGGGTGACCAGTGAAATATACCTGCTGGAGCGCGTTCTACGTGGTGGGTGTTGCTATGGTGACCAGTGAGCTGAGATAAGGCGGGGCTTTACCTAGCAAAGACTTATAGATGCACATGGGAAACTGTTGAGCTTGAAAAGTTCTTAACACAAACTGGTGCGCCTGGCTAGGGCTGTTACAGGGACCGTGTTACCGACACACCCGCGGTCACGAGTCATAACCACAGTCAAAAAAATGTTGTCACGGTAACTAGGCTTCTCCACTCTATTGTTGATGGTCTTTAGTTGCAAAACGTGTTACCTGTCCCTCTGACATCAATGCAAATGTCATCGAAATTCTGATAAACACTTCATGATTGCTCATGTTGCGTAACATTTCAATAGGCTGTGAGAAAATGTGTGATTAAATTGTTTTGATGGCCTCTATTAAAAAGAGGATCCCATCAGATTTATTTCTCAACTTGCCAAATTTAAGCACATTGCTTATCTTTGCAACAGGAGTATAGCCTACCTGGCTGGCTTGAAAATGAACCATGGGAAATGGGTCCTCCATTTTCTATTTAAATGCATGTATTTTCTTTCCTAAGAGACCACTGCATGATAATGGTCCATTCTAAATCAAAACTAATTTTGCACACATTATTTAGTATATGTAAGGACAACATTAAATGAAATGATGGGTGACAATATTAGCCTATGACCTGTGAATGATGCCCGTGTGCCTTTTTTGAGCAACTTTTTCAAATCAGTCACACACCTCATGTCTCCTAGCCCATAGGCCTATATGTTTTAATAAGGTTAGTATCACACCTCATGTATCCTAGCCCATAGGCCTATATGTTTTAATAAGGTTAGTACCACACCTCATGTAGCCTAGCCCATAGGCCTTAATGTTTTAATAAGGTTAGTACCACACCTCATGTATCCTAGCCCATAGGCCTATATGTTTTAATAAGGTTAGTATCACACCTCATGTATCCTAGCCCATAGGCCTATATGTTTTAATAAGGTTAGTATCACACCTCATGTAGCCTAGCCCATAGGCCTATATGTTTTGATAAGGTTAGTACCACACCTCATGTATCCTAGCCCATAGGCCTATATGTTTTAATAAGGTTAGTATCACACCTCATGTATCCTAGCCCATAGTCCTATATGTTTTAATAAGGTTAGTATCACACCTCATGTATCCTAGCCCATAGGCCTATATGTTTTGATAAGGTTAGTATCACACCTCATGTATCCTAGCCCATAGGCCTATATGTTTTAATAAGGTTAGTATCACACCTCATGTAGCCTAGCCCATAGGCCTATATGTTTTGATAAGGTTAGTATCACACCTCATGTATCCTAGCCCATAGGCCTATATGTTTTGATAAGGTTAGTACCACACCTCATGTAGCCTAGCCCATAGGCCTATATGTTTTAATAAGGTTAGTATCACACCTCATGTCTCCTAGCCCATAGGCCTATATGTTTTAATAAGGTTAGTATCACACCTCATGTATCCTAGCCCATAGGCCTATATGTTTTAATAAGGTTAGTATCACACCTCATGTAGCCTAGCCCATAGGCCTATATGTTTTAATAAGGTTAGTATCACACCTCATGTCTCCTAGCCCATAGGCCTATATGTTTTAATAAGGTTAGTATCACACCTCATGTATCCTAGCCCATAGGCCTATATGTTTTAATAAGGTTAGTATCACACCTCATGTATCCTAGCCCATAGGCCTATATGTTTTAATAAGGTTAGTATCACACCTCATGTAGCCTAGCCCATAGGCCTATATGTTTTAATAAGGTTAGTATCACACCTCATGTCTCCTAGCCCATAGGCCTATATGTTTTAATAAGGTTAGTATCACACCTCATGTATCCTAGCCCATAGGCCTATATGTTTTAATAAGGTTAGTATCACACCTCATGTATCCTAGCCCATAGGCCTATATGTTTTAATAAGGTTAGTATCACACCTCATGTAGCCTAGCCCATAGGCCTATATGTTTTAATAAGGTTAGTATCACACCTCATGTCTCCTAGCCCATAGGCCTATATGTTTTAATAAGGTTAGTATCACACCTCATGTATCCTAGCCCATAGGCCTATATGTTTTAATAAGGTTAGTATCACACCTCATGTATCCTAGCCCATAGGCCTATATGTTTTAATAAGGTTAGTATCACACCTCATGTCTCCTAGCCCATAGGCCTATATGTTTTAATAAGGTTAGTATCACACCTCATGTATCCTAGCCCATAGGCCTATATGTTTTAATAAGGTTAGTATCACACCTCATGTAGCCTAGCCCATAGGCCTATATGTTTTAATAAGGTTAGTATCACACCTCATGTCTCCTAGCCCATAGGCCTATATGTTTTAATAAGGTTAGTATCACACCTCATGTATCCTAGCCCATAGGCCTATATGTTTTAATAAGGTTAGTATCACACCTCATGTATCCTAGCCCATAGGCCTATATGTTTTAATAAGGTTAGTATCACACCTCATGTAGCCTAGCCCATAGGCCTATATGTTTTAATAAGGTTAGTATCACACCTCATGTCTCCTAGCCCATAGGCCTATATGTTTTAATAAGGTTAGTATCACACCTCATGTATCCTAGCCCATAGGCCTATATGTTTTAATAAGGTTAGTATCACACCTCATGTATCCTAGCCCATAGGCCTATATGTTTTAATAAGGTTAGTATCACACCTCATGTCTCCTAGCCCATAGGCCTATATGTTTTAATAAGGTTAGTATCACACCTCATGTATCCTAGCCCATAGGCCTATATGTTTTGAATAAGGTTAGTATCACACCTCATGTATCCTAGCCCATAGGCCTATATGTTTTGATAAGGTTTGTATCACACCTCATGTATCCTAGCCCATAGGCCTATATGTTTTGAATAAGGTTTGTATCAAAGTGGCCAAATAACTTCTTAAAATGAAGCACTTTAATCCGTTTTTACAACCGATGTAGCGCCTGTCTCAGACTATGTTTGGAATATTTATTTATTCCACAGAATTGAATGGGTCACCTTTTGTACTATGGGGGATCGACAGACTAGTGCATTTGCTGTTCGCTACGCCTACTTATCTTGTTGGCTGACAAAGTAAATGTGGCCAGTTGTAGCATCTTCAGTATTCCCATCGGAAGTCGATGAGGGACGTGTGCGGCTGCGTCCCTGACGTCTGTGTTCACTTGTAGCTTATTTCTGGGCGGCAGGTAGGAGCGTTGGGCCAGTAACCGAAAGGTTGCTGGATTGAATCCCAGAGCTGACAAGACAAAAATCTGTTCTGCCCCTGAGAAAGGCAGTTAACCCTCTGTTCCCCGGGCGTGGATGTCGCTTAAGGCAGCCCTCCGCACTTCTCTGATTCAGAAGGGGTTGGGTTAAATGCGGAAAACACATTTCAGTTGAATGTATTGTTGAACATCTGACTAGGGATCTCCCTTCTTAGCTGAGATGTCTGTGAGAAGGAACGGATCACGTGATTGGCTAATAAGAATTGCAATACATGAGAGCCATGTGAGGTGAGAGGTGCTTCGGAGCACGGCATCCGGGAGAAGGGAATTATAATTATTATTATATTCAGCCCAATGGTACAAAGGCCCCTTTGGCTGCAAAAGGCATGGCTTTTTTTTTTAGGTGGCACTACGGCCGTACAAGGGGGATGCCGCCGAGAAATTCAAGGCCTGGCGAGAATGTTATCAAGTGCTTGTTAAATTTGTGAATGAGCGGCTGATGAAGTGTGTGCAGCTTCCACAAGAAAACAACAGAGCTCATGCCTTTCATGCATTTTTTTTTTTAAAAATCATCATTAGTCGTATCATGGAGCCTTAGGATGTATTAAAAATCTAAACATATAACCCAATGTTTGTATCATGGCTATACAGTAATTGTAATTGAAGAGTATAGGAGGACCTGTTTCTTTGTTAACCGCTCAACACAGAATAGCCACGTGCACACTTCATCAAATCGTTTGGCGAAAATATCCTTTCTATTTGTTCTGTTGTATTCATGTTATAAATAATATCTTGGAATTCTGAGCAAATCTTGCCTGCTAAATTAACTAGTGTAGCCGACAGCCTACAGGCTGTTCTAATGTGTTTCTCTGTGGAGGTCACTACTCTAAAGGAGGCCTGTATTAATGTGTTTCTCTGTAGAGGTCACTACTCTAAAGGAGGCCTGTATTAATATGTTTCTCTGTAGAGGTCACTACTCTAAAGGAGGCCTGTATTAATGTGTTTCTCTGTAGAGGTCACTACTCTAAAGGAGGCCTGTATTAATGTGTTTCTCTGTGGAGGTCACTACTCTAAAGGAGGCCTGTATTAATGTGTTTCTCTGTGGAGGTCACTACTCTAAAGGAGGCCTGTATTAATGTGTTTCTTTGTGTTTTCCAGGAATAGACTTCAAGATCAAAACTGTTGAACTCCAGGGAAAGAAGATCAAACTACAGATATGGTGAGTGGAGGAGTTGTGTGTGATGTGTACAGGGTCCAATGTTATCTTTGTTTCTACTGTCCCGGAAGCGGTGTCTACTCGGTCCCGGCCGCGGCGTCTACTCTGTCCCGGCCGCGGCGTCTACTCTGTCCCGGCCGCGGCGTCTACTCTGTCCCGGCCGCGGCGTCTACTCTGTCCCGGCCGCGGCGTCTACTCTGTCCCGGCCGCGGCGTCTACTCTGTCCCGGCCGCGGCGTCTACTCTGTCCCGGCCGCGGCGTCTACTCTGTCCCGGCCGCGGCGTCTCCCGGCCCAGAGTACAGAGTACGCGGCGTCTCCCGGCCCGGACATGGTGTCGTTTTTAAAGACATTGGGTGACTCAGAGCCTATTCAGCAGGTCCTATTCAGCAGGTCCTATTCAGCAGGTCCTGTTCAGCAGGTCCTGTTCAGCAGGTCCTGTTCAGCAGGTCCTATTCAGCAGATCCTATTCAGCAGGTCCTGTTCAGCAGGTCCTATTCAGCAGGTCCTGTTCAGCAGGTCCTATTCAGCAGGTCCTATTCAGCAGGTCCTATTCAGCAGGTCCTGTACAGCAGGTCCTATTCAGCAGGTCCTGTACAGCAGGTCCTGTACAGCAGGTCCTGTACAGCAGGTCCTGTACAGCAGGTCCTGTTCAGCAGGTCCTGTTCAGCAGGTCCTATTCAGCAGGTCCTATTCAGCAGGTCCTGTTCAGCAGGTCCTATTCAGCAGGTCCTGTACAGCAGGTCCTGTTCAGCAGGTCCTGTTCAGCAGGTCCTGTACAGCAGGTCCTGTTCAGCAGGTCCTGTTCAGCAGGTCCTGTACAGCAGGTCCTGTACAGCAGGTCCTGTACAGCAGGTCCTGTACAGCAGGTCCTGTACAGCAGGTCCTGTTCATGGGTTGTACGTTAACGTCACTATTGGTTTGAACGTTTGTTTTAAGACTAATGCCCTCACTGAGCATTCTACTCAATGCAGCGTCAATAATCGCTGATGAAGATTTGGTTTAAAGTGCATTACTGTGGCTTGAAAACACGATGACATTTAAAAAATAGGAAGATAAGGAGACCTTTTGTCATCTTTGTGATGTTGCCATATTGACTTTGGATGCAGTATAACTTAAGCTAAGATTGAGGGGACACCATCTCATATTAGCATTGAGGGGACACCATCTCATATTAGCATTGAGGGGACACCATCTCATATTAGCATTGAGGGGACACCATCTCATATTAGCATTGAGGGGACACCATCTCATATTAGCATTGAGGGGACACCATCTCATATTAGCATTGAGGGGACACCATCTCATATTAGCATTGAGGGGACACCATCTCATATTAGCATTGAGGGGACACCATCTCATATTAGCATTGAGGGGACACCATCTCATATTAGCATTGAGGGGACACCATCTCATATTAGCATTGAGGGGACACCATCTCATATTAGCATTGAGGGGACACCATCTCATATTAGCATTGAGGGGACACCATCTCATAGGACACCATCTCATAGGACACCATCTCATAGGACACCATCTCATAGGACACCATCTCATTTTAGCATTGAGGGGACACCATCTCATAGGACACCATCTCATAGGACACCATCTCATAGGACACCATCTCATTTTAGCATTGAGGGGACACCATCTCATAGGACACAATCTCATAGGACACCATCTCATAGGACACAATCTCATAGGACACCATCTCATAGGACACCATCTCATTTTAGCATTGAGGGGACACCATCTCATAGGACACCATCTCATAGGACACCATCTCATAGGACACCATCTCATAGAACACCATCTCATAGAACACCATCTCATAGAACACCATCTCATAGAACACCATCTCATAGAACACCATCTCATATGACACCATCTCATATTAGCTTTGAGGGGACACCATCTCATATGACACCATCTCATTTTAGCATTGAGGGGACACCATCTCATAGGACACCATCTCATAGGACACCATCTCATAGGACACCATCTCATAGGACACCATCTCATAGGACACCATCTCATTTTAGCATTGAGGGGACACCATCTCATAGGACACCATCTCATAGGACACCATCTCATAGGACACCATCTCATAGGACACCATCTCATAGGACACCATCTCATAGGACACCATCTCATAGGACACCATCTCATAGGACACCATCTCATAGGACACCATCTCATAGGACACCATCTCATAGGACACCATCTCATATGACACCATCTCATATGACACCATCTCATATTAGCTTTGAGGGGACACCATCTCATAGGACACCATCTCATAGTACACCATCTCATAGGACACCATCTCATATGACACCATCTCATATTAGCTTTGAGGGGACACCATCTCATATTAGCATTGAGGGGACACCATCTCATAGGACACCATCTCATTTTAGCATTGAGGGGACACCATCTCATAGGACACCATCTCATAATAGCATTGAGGGGACACCATCTCATATTAGCTTTGAGGGGACACCATCTCATATGACACCATCTCATATTAGCATTGAGGGGACACCATCTCATATTAGCATTGAGGGGACACCATCTCATATTAGCATTGAGGGGACACCATCTCATATTAGCATTGAGGGGACACCATCTCATATTAGCATTGAGGGGACACCATCTCATATTAGCATTGAGGGGACACCATCTCATATTAGCATTGAGGGGACACCATCTCATATTAGCATTGAGGGGACACCATCTCAGATTAGCATTGAGGGGACACCATCTCAGATTAGCATTGAGGGGACACCATCTCAGATTAGCATTGAGGGGACACCATCTCAGATTAGCATTGAGGGGACACCATCTCAGATTAGCATTGAGGGGACACCATCTCAGATTAGCATTGAGGGGACACCATCTCATAGGACACCATCTCATAATAGCATTGAGGGGACACCATCTCATAGGACACCATCTCATTTTAGCATTGAGGGGACACCATCTCATATTAGCATTGAGGGGACACCATCTCATTTTAGCATTGAGGGGACACCATCTCATTTTAGCATTGAGGGGACACCATCTCATATTAGCATTGAGGGGACACCATCTCATATTAGCATTGAGGGGACACCATCTCATATTAGCATTGAGGGGACACCATCTCATATTAGCTTTGAGGGGACACCATCTCATATGACACCATCTCATTTTAGCATTGAGGGGACACCATCTCATAGGACACCATCTCATAGGACACCATCTCATAGGACACCATCTCATAGGACACCATCTCATAGGACACCATCTCATAGGACACCATCTCATAGGACACCATCTCATAGGACACCATCTCATAGGACACCATCTCATAGGACACCATCTCATAGGACACCATCTCATAGGACACCATCTCATAGGACACCATCTCATAGGACACCATCTCATAGGACACCATCTCATAGGACACCATCTCATAGGACACCATCTCATAGGACACCATCTCATATTAGCATTGAGGGGACACCATCTCATATTAGCATTGAGGGGACACCATCTCATATTAGCATTGAGGGGACACCATCTCATATTAGCATTGAGGGGACACCATCTCATATTAGCATTGAGGGGACACCATCTCATATTAGCATTGAGGGGACACCATCTCATATTAGCATTGAGGGGACACCATCTCATATTAGCATTGAGGGGACACCATCTCATATTAGCATTGAGGGGACACCATCTCATATTAGCATTGAGGGGACACCATCTCATATTAGCATTGAGGGGACACCATCTCATATTAGCATTGAGGGGACACCATCTCATATTAGCATTGAGGGGACACCATCTCATAGGACACCATCTCATTGCTAAATGAGATCAGTAGGCTATTAGTCAATCAAACAGGTAACAGAATCAGTAGGCTATTAATCACCCCAACAGGTAACAGAATCAGTAGGCTATTAATCAATCAAACCGGTAACAGAATCAGTAGGCTATTAATCACCCCAACAGGTAACAGAATCAGTAGACTATTAATCACCCCAACAGGTAACAGAATCAGTAGGCTATTAATCACCCCAACAGGTAACAGAATCAGTAGACTATTAATCACCCCATCAGGTAACAGAATCAGTAGACTATTAATCACCCCAACAGGTAACAGAATCAGTAGGCTATTAATCACCCCAACAGGTAACAGAATCAGTAGGCTATTAATCACCCCAACAGGTAACAGAATCAGTAGGCTATTAATCACCCCAACAGGTAACAGAATCAGTAGGCTATTAATCACCCCAACAGGTAACAGAATCAGTAGGCTATTAATCACCCCAACAGGTAACAGAATCAGTAGGCTATTAATCACCTCAACAGGTAACAGAATCAGTAGGCTATTAATCACCTCAACAGGTAACAGAATCAGTAGACTATTAATCACCCCAACAGGTAACAGAATCAGTAGACTATTAATCACCCCAACAGGTAACAGAATCAGTAGTCTATTAATCACCCAAACAGGTAACAGAATCAGTAAACTATTAATCACTCAAACAGGTAACAGAATCAGTAGGCTATTAATCAATCAAACAGGTAACAGAATCAGTAGGCTATTAATCAATCAAACAGGTAACAGAATCAGTAGGCTATTAATCACCCCAACAGGTAACAGAATCAGTCGGCTATTAATCACCCCAACAGGTAACAGAATCAGTCGGCTATTAATCACTCAAACAGGTAACAGAAGCTCTTTTGTAGATATACACTGCATTACCCTGACCTTTCCTTTTGTTACATTAAAGCCTTATTCTTAAATGGATTAACTTGTTACCCCCCCCCCCCCCCCCTCATCAATCTGCACACAATACCCCATAATGACAAAGCAAAAACAGGTTTTTAGACATTTTTGCAAATATCTTAGAAATAAAAAACATGGCACATTTACGTAAGTATTCAGACCCTTTCCTCGGTACTTTGTTGAAGCACCTTTGGCAGCGATTACAGCCTCGAGTCTTCTTGGGAATGACGCTACAAGCTTGGCACACCTGTATTTGGGGAGTTTCTCCCATTCTTCTCTGCAGATCCTCTCAAGCTCTGTCAGGTTGGATGGGGAGAGTTGCTGCACAGCTATTTTCAGGTCTCTCCAGAGATGTTCGACCGGGTTCAAGTCTGGGCTCTCAAGGACATTGAGACTTGTCATGTGCCTTTTACTGAGTGGCTTCCTTCTGGCCACTCTACCATAAAGGATTGAATGGTGGAGTTCTGTAGAGATGGTTGTCATTCTGGAAAATTCTCCCATCTCCACATAGGAACTCTAGAGCTCTGTCCGAGTGACCATCGGGTTCTTGGTCACCTCCCTGACCAAGGCCCTTCTCCCCCGAATGTTCAGTTTGGCCAGCCGGCCAACTCTAGGAAGAGTCTTGGTGGTTCCAAACTTCTTCCATTTAAGAATGATGGAGGCCCCTGTGTTCTTGGGGACCTTCAATGCTGCAGAAATGTTTTGATACCCTTCCCCAGATCTGTGCCTTGACACAATACTGTCTCGGAGCTTTACGGACAATTCCTTTGACCTCATGGCTTGTTTTTTGCTCTGATATGCACTGTCAACTGTGGGACCTTTTATATAGACAGGTGTGTGCTTTACCAAATCATGTCTAATCAATTGAGTCCACATGTGGACTCCAATTAAGTTGTAGAAACATCTCAAGGATGACCAATGTTAACAGGATGCAACTGAGCTCAATTTCGAGTTAAATAAGGTATTTCTGTAAATGTTTTTTTAATTTGCTGATTAAAATTCTCCTGTTTTCGTTTTGTCATTACGTGGTACTGTGTGTAGATTGAGGGGGAAAAATGTATTCAATCCATTTTAGAATAAGGGGTCTGAATACTTTCTGAATACACTACAGTCATGGCCAGAAGTTGAATATGACAGATATTAATTTTCAGTCTGCTGCCTTAGTTTGTATGATGGCAATTTGCATATACTCCAGAATGTTATGAAGTGATCAGATTAATTAATTGCAAAGTCCCTCTTTGCCATGCAAATGAACTGAATCCCCCAAAAACATTTCCACTGCATTTCAGCAATGCAACAAAAGGACCAGCTGACCGCATGTCAGTGATTCTCTTGTTGACACAGGTGTGAGTGTTGACAAGGACAAGGCTGGAGATCACTCTGTCATGCTGTTTGAGTTCTAGTAACAGACTGGAAGCTTCAAAAGGATGGTGGTGCTTGGAATCATCGTTTTTCCTCTGTCAACATTACATTTACATTTAAGTCATTTAGCAGACGCTCTTATCCAGAGCGACTTACAAATTGGTGCATTCACCTAATGACATCCAGTGGAACAGCCACTTTACAATAGTGCATCTAGATCTTTTAAGGGGGGGGGGGGGGCAGAAGGATTGCTTTATCCTATCCTAGGTATTCCTTGAAGAGGTGGGGTTTCAGGTGTCTCCGGAAGGTGGTGATTGACTCCGCTGTCCTGGCGTCGTGAGGGAGTTTGTTCCACCATTGGGGTGCCAGAGCAGCGAACAGTTTTGACTGGGCTGAGCGGGAACTGTACTTCCTCAGTGGTAGGGAGGCGAGCAGGCCAGAGGTGGATGAACGCAGTGCCCTTGTTTGGGTGTAGGGCCTGATCAGAGCCTGAAGGTACCATGGTTACCTGCAAGGAAACACGTGTCGTCGTCATTGCTTTGCACAAAAAGGGCTTCACAGGCAACGATATTGCTGCCAGTATGATTGCATTTATCGGATCATCAAGAACTTCAAGGAGAGCGGTTCAATTGTTGTTAAGAAGGCTTCAGGGCGCCCAAGAAAGTCTAGCAAGCACCAGGACCGTCTCCTAAAGTTGATTAAGCTGCGGGATCGGGGCACCACCAGTACAGCGCTTGCTCAGGAATGGCAGCAGGCAGGTGTGAGTGCATCTGCACGCACAGTGAGGCGAAGACTTTTGGAGGATGGCCTGGTGTCAAGAAGGGCAGCAAAGAAGCCACTTCTCTCCAGGAAAAACATCAGGGACAGACTGATATTCTGCAAAAGGTACAGGGATTGGACTGCTGAGGACTTGGGTAAAGTCATTTTCTCTGAATCCCCTTTCCGATTTTTTTTTACGGTGGCATTCGGAAAAAAGCTTGTCCGGAGAAGACGAGGTGAGCGCTACCATCAGTCCTGTGTCATGCCAACAGTAAAGCATCCTGAGGCCATTCATGTGTGGGGTTGCTTCTCAGCCAAGGGAGTGGGCTCACTCACAATTTTGCCTAAGAACACAGCCATGAATAAAGAATGGTACCAACACATCCTCCGAGAGCAACTTCTCCCAACCATCCAGGAACAGTTTGGTGACGAACAATGTATTTTCCAGCATGATGGACTGACTCAGTTACACCAGCTCTGTCAGGAGGAGTTGGGCCAAAATTCACCAAACTTATTGTGGGAAGCTTGTGGAAGGCTACCCAAAACGTTTGACCCAATTTAAAGGCAATGCTACCAAGTACTAATTGAGTGTGTTAACTTCTGACCCACTGGGAATGCGATGAAAGAAATAAAAGCTGAAATTTTTCTCTCTACAATTATTCTGACATTTCACATTCTTAAAATAAAGTGGTGATCCTAACTGACCCGAGACAAGGAGTTTTTACTAGGATTAAAACAAGGGGACAGCTGTTCAGGAGCAGTTTGTTTGTGTTTAACTTCTTAGTGATCCCTTCGCTTCCCGTTAACTTCCTAAGGCTAAGGGGCACTATTTTCACCTCCGGATGAAAAGGTCAGGAGTAGTTTATATATAATGTGTTTAACAGGGAGACAGCTGGTCAGGAACAGTTTATTTATAAGGTGTTTAACAGGGGGACATCTGGTCATGAGTAGTTTATATTTAATGTTTTTAACTTCTTATGGCTGAGCCAGTGAAAGTGCAGGGCGCCAAATTCAAACAAATCTCGTAATTAAAATTTCTCAAACATACAGGTATTTTACACCATTTTAAAGATAAACTTGTTAATCCCAACCCAAGTGTCCGATTTCAGAAAGGCTTTACGAAGAAAGCACACCATCATTATGTTAGGTCAGCACCTATTCACAGAAAAAGACAACCATTTCCAGCCAAAGAGAGGATTCACAAAAAGCAGAAATAGAGAGAATTAATCACTAACCTTTGATCTTCATCAGATGACACTCATAGGACTTCATGTTACACAATACGTTTTGTTCGATAAAGTTCATATTTATATCCAAAAATCTTAGTTTACATTGGCGCGTTATGTTCCGTAATGTTTTGCCTCATACATCTGGTGATTATGTAAGAGGGCCACATCAATTTACAGAAATACTCATCATAAACATTGATAAGTGATACAAGTATTATACATGGAACTTTAGAATAACTTCTCCTTAATGAAAACGTTGTCAGATTTCAAAAAATCTTTACGGAAAAAGCACACCATGCTATAATCTGAGTACAGCGCTCAGAAACCAAAACAAGCCATACAGATATCCGCCATATTGTGGAGTCAACAGAAGTCAGAAATAGCATTATAAATGTTCACCTACCTTTGATCTTCATCAGAATGCACTCCCAGGAATCCCAGTTCCACAATAAATGTTTATTGTTCGATAACGTCCATAATTTATGTCCAGATACCTCCTTTTTGTTTGCGCGTTAAGTTCCAAAATCCAAATTGATGACGCGCAGGCCAGACAGTCAAATTCCATTACAGTTCGTAGAAACATGTCAAACAATGTATAGAATCAATCTTTAGGATGTTTTTAACATAAATGTTCAATGTTTCAACCGGAGAATTCCTTTGTCTGCAGAAATGCGATGGAACGCAGGTCGCTCTCACGGGAGTGCGCGTGATCAGCTCAGACACCTGACTCAAAGAGCTCTCATTCCCTCGTTCCTCACAGTAGAAGCATCAAACAAGGTTCTAAAGACTGTTGACATCTAGTGGAAGCCTTGGGAAGTGCAGAATGACCCCATAGACACTGTATATTGGATAGGCAAACCTACAAACCTCAGATTTCCCACTTCCTGGTTGGATTTTTTCTCTGGTTTTTGCCTGCCATATGAGTTCTGTTATACTTCAGAGTGTTTTCTATCCAAATCTACTAATAATATGCATATCTTAGCTTCTGGGACTGAGTAGCAGGCAGTTTACTCTGGGCACCTTATTCATCCAAGCTACTCAATTCTGCCCCCAGCCTTAACCTCTAACGCCTACCAAACCCGGATCCGGGATCCCCCCCCATCACAAAAGCTGACTAGCATAGCCTAGCCTAAAGCCACAGGGATATCATATAATAAAATGTTCATGAAATCACAAGTCCAAGACACCAAATGAAAGATACACATCTTGTGAATAAAGCCATCATTTCTGATTTTTAAAATGTTTTACAGGGAAGACAAAATATGTAAATATATTAGCTAACCACGTTAGCAAAAGACAACACTTCCATACTCCACCATTTTCTTACTGCATCAGTAGCTATCACAAATTCGACCAAATAAAGATATAAATAGCCACTAACCAAGAAACAACCTCATCAGATGAGTCTGATAACATATTTATTTTATAGCATAGGTTTTGTTAGATAAAATGTGCATATTTCAGGTATAAATCATAGTTTACCATTGCAGCCCCCATCACAACTCTCACTAAAATGACTAGAATAACTACAGAGACCATCGTGTATTAGCTAATTACTCATCATAAAACATCTCTTAAAAATACACAGCGTACAGCAGATGAAAGACACAGATCTTGTGAATCTAGCCAATATTTCAGATTTTCTAAGTGTTCTACAGCGAAAACACAATATAGGGTTATATTAGCTTAGCACAATAGCAAACATTACAACAGCATTGATTCAATGCAAAAATAGCTATAACGTGTAAACCACCAAAATATATTAATTTTTTCACTAACCTTCTCAGAATTCTTCAGATGACAGTCCTGTAACATCATATTACACAATGCATATAGAGTTTGTTCGAAAATGTGCATATTTAGCGGCACAAATTGTGCTTATACAATGAGAAAAGTAGCCAAGAGCTCAAGCAATCTGTCCGGCGCCATCTTGGAAAGCCACCTACTCTTATCGAAAACTTGACTAAAAAAATACAGGTTGGACAGCAATTGAAAGACAAATTAGTTCTTAATGCAATCGCTGAATTACATTTTTAAAATTTAACCTTACTGCGCAATACAGGCTGCGATAACACAATGCTACACTGCAAGCAATGGTGTTTCATGCATTTGACATTTTTCAACAGAACAATGAATTATCAGCATAAATAGTTCTTACTTTTCGATGAACTCTCATCAGAAACTTGGGAAAGGTGTCCTTTGTCAAAAATAATCGTTGATAGGTTGGAGAACGTCCTCTTCAGAGTTGCAATTAGCAGTAAACATTAGCGTGAAAGAGAGAGACCCACATTCCTACAGCGCCAAGGGAATAAATACCCGAAAATCGCAATATACTGACAAACTGATATAATTCGGTTCAAAATAACAACATTACGATGTCTTCAACACCTATATCGAATAAAAACACAGCCGGAAATGTCAGATCTATAACCGATGGTTCCAAAAGAACGTCCCCAGGTCCCCAATGCGCCCGAGCGAAGGTGAAAAGAATGATCCACCTCGTTCCCAATCAATGTTTAAACTTTGGGAACTACGTAGAGACGCCATTTCAAGTCTCCCTATTTGCTAACAACCAGGGGAAGGCGTATGCAGTGCATCTCAACCAATAGAAGACAGTCAGAGTTATCCACAGGTCTGGGAACAGCAAGCAGATTTCAGCATTTTCAAATCCTCATAGGAGAATTGCTCTAAGTCTAGTTCTGTTTCACTTACAGACATAATTCAAACGGTTTTAGAAACTAGAGTGTTTTCTATCCAATAGTAGTAATAATATGCAAATTGTACGAGCAAGAATTGAGTATGAGGCAGTTTAATTTGGAAACGAATTTGTACTATCTCGAAATGGCACCCCCCTAGTGGCAAGAAGTTAAGAAGTTAACAAGGGGACAGCTGGTCAGGAGAGGTTTATATACACTTCTCTAAAAAATAAAGGGAACACTATAATAACACATCCTAGATCTGAATGAATGAAATATTCTTATTAAATACGTTTTTCTTTACAAAGTTGAATGTGCTGACAACAATCACCCAAAAATGATCAATGGAAATCAAATTTATCAACCCATGGAGGTCTGGATTAGGAGTCACACTCAAAATTAAAGTGGAAAACCACACTACAGGCTGATCCAACTTTGATGTAATGTCCTTAAAACAAGTCAAAATGAGGCTCAGTAGTGTGTGTGGCCTCCACGTGCCTGTATGACCTCCCTACAACGCCTGGGCATGCTCCTGATGAGGTGGCGGATGGTCTCCTGAGGGATCTCCTCCCAGACCTGGACTAAAGCATCCGCCAACTCCTGGACAGTCTGTGGTGCAACGTGGCGTTGGTGGATGGAGCGAGACATGATGTCCCAGATGTGCTCAATTGGATTCAGGTCTGGGGAACGGGCGGGCCAGTCCATAGCATCAATGCCTTCCTCTTGCAGGAACTGCTGACAGACTCCATCCACATGAGGTCTAGCATTAGGAGGAACCCATGGCCAACCGCACCAGCATATGGTCTCACAAGGGGTCTGAGGATCTCATCTCGGTACCTAATGGCAGTCAGGCAACCTCTGGCGAGCACATGGAGGGCTGTGCGGCCCCCCAAAGAAATGCCACCCCACACCATGACTGACCCACCGCCAAACCGGTCATGCTGGAGGATGTTGCAGGCAGCAGAACGTTCTCCACGGCGTCTCCAGACTCTGTCACGTATGTCACGTGCTCAGTGTGAACCTGCTTTCATCTGTGAAGAGCACAGGGCGCCAGTGGCGAATTTGCCAATTTTGGTGTTCTCTGTTAAATGCCAAACATCCTGCACGGTGTTGGGCTGTAAGCACAACCCCCACCTGTGGACGTCGGGCCCTCATACCACCCTCATGGAGTCTGTTTCTGACCGTTTGAGCAGACACATGCACATTTGTGGCCTGCTGGAGGTCATTTTGCAGGGCTCTGGCAGTGCTCCTTCTTGCACAAAGGCGGAGGTAGCGGTCCTGCTGCTGGGTTGTTGCCCTCCTACGGCCTCCTCCACGTCTCCTGATGTACTGGCCTGTCTCCTGGTAGCGCCTCCATGCTCTGGACACTACGCTGACAGACACAGCAAACCTTCTTGCCACAGCTCGCATTGATGTGTCATCCTGGATGAGCTGCACTACCTGAGCCACTTGTGTGGGTTGTAGACTCCGTCTCATGCTACCACTAGAGTGAAAGCACCGCCAGCATTCAAAAGTGACCAAAACATCAGCCAGGAAGCATAGGAACTGAGAAGTGGTCTGTGGTCACCACCTGCAGAATCACTCCTTTTTGGGGGGTGTCTTGCTAATTGCCTATAATTTCCACCTTTTGTCTTCCATTTGCACAACAGCATGTGAAATTTATTGTCAATCAGTGTTGCTTCCTAAGTGGCCAGTTTGATTTCACAGAAGTGTGATTGACTTGGAGTTACATTGTGTTGTTTAAGTGTTCCCTTTATTTTTTTGAGCAGTGTATAATGTGTTTAACAGGGGGACAGCTGGTCAGGAGTAGTTTATATATATATAATGTGTTTAACAGGGACACAGCTGGTCAGGAGCGGTTCCACACC
This sequence comes from Salvelinus fontinalis, assembly GCF_029448725.1. Taxonomy (NCBI): domain Eukaryota; kingdom Metazoa; phylum Chordata; class Actinopteri; order Salmoniformes; family Salmonidae; genus Salvelinus; species Salvelinus fontinalis. The sequence continues at coordinate 39,605,590 of NC_074684.1, read as the reverse complement.
ATCACCACGTCCTACTATCGAGGCGCCATGGGCATCATGCTGGTCTATGACATCACCAACGCCAAGAGCTTCGAGAACATCAGCAAGTGGCTCCGCAACATCGACGAGGTACACGCACGCACATACACGGGCATTATACACACACATTATACACACCGGTGCTGTGTTTCAGACCACCTAAAGAGAGACTGGAGAAAATGTAAACGGAGTCAAGACCCAGACGGGGAGGGGGAACAAGGGGTACGAGACCAGAAATGCCAGTCCAATTCAAGACCATGTTGTCATTTTGTCAAATCACCACCATAATAAGAGATCAAAATGTCCAGCATTTCTGTTCATATTCCAGAACAACATCTGGATTCTTTATAGACATACACGCTGAGGGGAAATAGAGCCACTCTACAAATTATTGCGAACCCAAACACAGAAGGGAGCAATGGGCCTGCTAAGCCTTCAGAAAAGGGCTAGAGGAATTATTAAATAAGGATTTTAGAAATTATATTATTGTCAATGATCATTTGATTTAATCTCTTGTGTTGAGGTTAGTCTGTAATAGGATGGGGTTAGTCTGTACTGTGATGGGGTTAGTCTGTAATAGGATGGGGTTAGTCTGTAATAGGATGGGGTTAGTTAGTCTGTAATATGATGGGGTTAGTTAGTCTGTAATAGGATGGGGTTAGTTAGTCTGTATTAGGATGGGGTTAGTTACCGTAATTGCTGGACTATTAAGCGCACCTGAATATAAGCCGCACCCACTGAATTTAATTTTTATTTTATTTTTTGTACATAAATAAGCCGCACGTGTCTAAGCCGCAGGTGCCTACCGGTACATTGAAACAAATGAACTTTACACAGCCTTTAAACGAAACACGGCTTGTAACAAAAATAAATAGGCTTTAACGAAACACGGCTTGTAACAAAAATAAATAGGCTTTAACGAAACAGGCTTGTAACATTTTTTTTTTTTTAAATAGCAGTAAACAATAGCCTACCAAGAAAGTCCTTGGTCACTATCTTCCTCCTGTGCACTGAAACCACTGAAGTCATCTCCTTTGGTGTCGGAGTTGAATAGCCTCAGAATTGCTTCATCCGATGTTGGATCGTTTTCATTGCGCTCTCCTCACTTTCATCCGGAGGCAAACTCATCCAAGCCTCATTTTCTAGTTCGGGCCATCTGCTTTTCTTTCCTCTGAAAGCTTTTGTTGTCTTTTTGCACTAAGTCAGTTTCTCACGCTGCTGTTTCCAACGTCTTATCATCAACTCATTAAGGCTCCCGTGCAGCAGCTCTATTTCCTTTTCCAACAGCCAGATCGATCGCCTTCAAATTGAAAGCTGCATCATATGCATTTCTCCGTGTCTTTGCCATGATGAGGGTGACAAAATGACTACCGTAATCAGAATGATGGAAAGTTTGAGCGCGCTCGATTTACGTCACATTATGTGACGGTGCTCAGTTTTTTGGCGGCATGAAAAAATCCATAAATTAGCCGCGTCATTGTATAAAGCGCAAGGTTCATAGCGTGGGAAAAAAGTAGCGGCTTATAGTCCGGAAATTACGGTAGTCTGTATTAGGATAGGGTTAGTCTGTCATAGGATGGGGTTAGTCTGTACTAGGATGGGGTTAGTCTGTACTAGGATGGGGTTAGTCTGTACTAGGATGGGGTTAGTCTGTACTAGGATGGGGTTAGTCTGTACTAGGATGGGGTTAGTCTGTACTAGGATGGGGTTAGTCTGTACTAGGATGGGGTTAGTCTGTAATAGGATGGGGTTAGTCTGTAATAGGATGGGGTTAGTCTGTACTAGGATGGGGTTAGTCTGTACTAGGATGGGGTTAGTCTGTACTAGGATGGGGTTAGTCTGTACTAGGATGGGGTTAGTCTGTACTAGGATGGGGTTAGTCTGTACTAGGATGGGGTTAGTCTGTACTAGGATGGGGTTAGTTAGTCTGTACTAGGATGGGGTTAGTTAGTCTGTACTAGGATGGGGTTAGTTAGTCTGTACTAGGATGGGGTTAGTTAGTCTGTACTAGGATGGGGTTAGTTAGTCTGTACTAGGATGGGGTTAGTCTGTACTAGGATGGGGTTAGTCTGTAATAGGATGGGGTTAGTCTGTACTAGGATGGGGGTTAGTCTGTAATAGGATGGGGGTTAGTCTGTACTAGGATGGGGTTAGTCTGTACTAGGATGGGGTTAGTCTGTCATGGGATGGGGTTAGTCTGTCATAGGATGGGGTTAGTCTGTCATAGGATGGGGTTAGTCTGTCATAGGATGGGGGTTAGTCTGTACTAGGATGGGGTTAGTCTGTACTAGGATGGGGTTAGTCTGTACTAGGATGGGGTTAGCCTGTACTAGGATGGGGTTAGTCTGTCATAGGATGGGGTTAGTCTGTCATAGGATGGGGATAGTTAGTCTGTCATAGGATGGGGTTAGTTAGTACTAGGATGGGGTTAGTTAGTCTGTCATATGTTGGGGTTAGTTAGTCTGTCATAGGATGGGCTTAGTCTGTCATAGGTTGGGGATAGTTAGTCTGTCATAGGATGGGGTTAGTTAGTACTAGGATGGGGTTAGTTAGTCTGTCATAGGTTGGGGTTAGTTAGTCTGTCATAGGATGGGGTTAGTCTGTCATAGGATGGGGTTAGTCTGTCATAGGATGGGGGTTAGTCTGTCATAGGATGGGGGTTAGTCTGTCATAGGATGGGGGTTAGTCTGTCATAGGATGGGGTTAGTCTGTACTAGGATGGGGTTAGTTAGTCTGTCATAGGTTGGGGTTAGTTAGTCTGTCATAGGATGGGGTTAGTCTGTACTAGGATTGGGTTAGTTAGTCTGTCATAGGTTGGGGGTTAGTCTGTCATAGGATGGGGGTTAGTCTGTCATAGGTTGGGGTTAGTTAGTCTGTCATAGGATGGGGTTAGTCTGTCATAGGATGGGGTTAGTCTGTCATAGGATGGGGGTTAGTCTGTCATAGGATGGGGGTTAGTCTGTCATAGGATGGGGTTAGTCTGTCATAGGATGGGGATAGTCTGTCATAGGATGGGGTTAGTCTGTCATAGGTTGGGGTTAGTTAGTCTGTCATAGGATGGGGTTAGTCTGTCATAGGATGGGGTTAGTCTGTCATAGGATGGGGTTAGTTAGTCTGTCATAGGTTGGGGTTAGTTAGTCTGTCATAGGTTGGGGTTAGTTAGTCTGTCATAGGTTGGGGTTAGTCTGTCATAGGATGGGGTTAGTTAGTCTGTCATAGGATGGGGTTAGTTAGTCTGTCATAGGTTGGGGGTTAGTCTGTACTAGGATGGGGTTAGTCTGTACTAGGATGGGGTTAGTCTGTACTAGGATGGGGTTAGTCTGTCATAGGTTGGGGATAGTCTGTCATAGGTTGGGGTTAGTCTGTCATAGGATTGGGTTAGTCTGTCATAGGATGGGGTTAGTCTGTCATAGGATTGGGTTAGTTAGTCTGTCATAGGTTGGGGGTTAGTCTGTCATAGGATGGGGGTTAGTCTGTACTAGGATGGGGTTAGTCTGTACTAGGATGGGGTTAGTCTGTACTAGGATGGGGTTAGTCTGTACTAGGATGGGGATAGTCTGTCATAGGATGGGGTTAGTCTGTCATAGGTTGGGGTTAGTTAGTCTGTCATAGGTTGGGGTTAGTTAGTCTGTCATAGGATGGGGTTAGTCTGTCATAGGATGGGGTTAGTCTGTCATAGGTTGGGGTTAGTTAGTCTGTCATAGGATGGGGTTAGTCTGTCATAGGTTGGGGTTAGTTAGTCTGTAATAGGATGGGGTTAGTCTGTCATAGGATGGGGGTTAGTCTGTCATAGGTTGGGGTTAGTTAGTCTGTCATAGGTTGGGGTTAGTCTGTCATAGGATGGGGGTTAGTCTGTCATAGGATGGGGGTTAGTCTGTCATAGGATGGGGGTTAGTCTGTCATAGGATGGGGGTTAGTCTGTCATAGGATGGGGGTTAGTCTGTCATAGGATGGGGGTTAGTCTGTCATAGGATGGGGGTTAGTCTGTCATAGGATGGGGGTTAGTCTGTCATAGGATGGGGGTTAGTCTGTCATAGGATGGGGGTTAGTCTGTCATAGGATGGGGTTAGTCTGTCATAGGATGGGGTTAGTCTGTCATAGGATGGGGTTAGTTAGTCTGTACTAGGATGGGGTTAGTTAGTCTGTACTAGGATGGGGTTAGTCTGTCATAGGATGGGGTTAGTTAGTCTGTCATAGGATGGGGTTAGTTAGTCTGTCATAGGTTGGGGGTTAGTCTGTCATAGGATGGGGGTTAGTCTGTACTAGGATGGGGTTAGTCTGTACTAGGATGGGGTTAGTCTGTACTAGGATGGGGTTAGTCTGTACTAGGATGGGGTTAGTCTGTACTAGGATGGGGTTAGTCTGTACTAGGATGGGGTTAGTCTGTACTAGGATGGGGTTAGTCTGTACTAGGATGGGGTTAGTCTGTACTAGGATGGGGTTAGTCTGTACTAGGATGGGGTTAGTCTGTAATAGGATGGGGTTAGTCTGTAATAGGATGGGGTTAGTCTGTACTAGGATGGGGTTAGTCTGTACTAGGATGGGGTTAGTCTGTACTAGGATGGGGTTAGTCTGTACTAGGATGGGGTTAGTCTGTACTAGGATGGGGTTAGTCTGTACTAGGATGGGGTTGGTTAGTCTGTACTAGGATGGGGTTAGTTAGTCTGTACTAGGATGGGGTTAGTTAGTCTGTACTAGGATGGGGTTAGTTAGTCTGTACTAGGATGGGGTTAGTCTGTACTAGGATGGGGTTAGTCTGTAATAGGATGGGGTTAGTCTGTAATAGGATGGGGTTAGTCTGTACTAGGATGGGGGTTAGTCTGTAATAGGATGGGGGTTAGTCTGTACTAGGATGGGGTTAGTCTGTACTAGGATGGGGTTAGTCTGTCATGGGATGGGGTTAGTCTGTCATAGGATGGGGTTAGTCTGTCATAGGATGGGGTTAGTCTGTCATAGGATGGGGGTTAGTCTGTACTAGGATGGGGTTAGTCTGTACTAGGATGGGGTTAGTCTGTACTAGGATGGGGTTAGCCTGTACTAGGATGGGGTTAGTCTGTCATAGGATGGGGTTAGTCTGTCATAGGATGGGGATAGTTAGTCTGTCATAGGATGGGGTTAGTTAGTACTAGGATGGGGTTAGTTAGTCTGTCATATGTTGGGGTTAGTTAGTCTGTCATAGGATGGGCTTAGTCTGTCATAGGTTGGGGATAGTTAGTCTGTCATAGGATGGGGTTAGTTAGTACTAGGATGGGGTTAGTTAGTCTGTCATAGGTTGGGGTTAGTTAGTCTGTCATAGGATGGGGTTAGTCTGTCATAGGATGGGGTTAGTCTGTCATAGGATGGGGGTTAGTCTGTCATAGGATGGGGGTTAGTCTGTCATAGGATGGGGGTTAGTCTGTCATAGGATGGGGTTAGTCTGTACTAGGATGGGGTTAGTTAGTCTGTCATAGGTTGGGGTTAGTTAGTCTGTCATAGGATGGGGTTAGTCTGTACTAGGATTGGGTTAGTTAGTCTGTCATAGGTTGGGGGTTAGTCTGTCATAGGATGGGGGTTAGTCTGTCATAGGTTGGGGTTAGTTAGTCTGTCATAGGATGGGGTTAGTCTGTCATAGGATGGGGTTAGTCTGTCATAGGATGGGGGTTAGTCTGTCATAGGATGGGGGTTAGTCTGTCATAGGATGGGGTTAGTCTGTCATAGGATGGGGATAGTCTGTCATAGGATGGGGTTAGTCTGTCATAGGTTGGGGTTAGTTAGTCTGTCATAGGATGGGGTTAGTCTGTCATAGGATGGGGTTAGTCTGTCATAGGATGGGGTTAGTTAGTCTGTCATAGGTTGGGGTTAGTTAGTCTGTCATAGGTTGGGGTTAGTTAGTCTGTCATAGGTTGGGGTTAGTCTGTCATAGGATGGGGTTAGTTAGTCTGTCATAGGATGGGGTTAGTTAGTCTGTCATAGGTTGGGGGTTAGTCTGTACTAGGATGGGGTTAGTCTGTACTAGGATGGGGTTAGTCTGTACTAGGATGGGGTTAGTCTGTCATAGGTTGGGGATAGTCTGTCATAGGTTGGGGTTAGTCTGTCATAGGATTGGGTTAGTCTGTCATAGGATGGGGTTAGTCTGTCATAGGATTGGGTTAGTTAGTCTGTCATAGGTTGGGGGTTAGTCTGTCATAGGATGGGGTTAGTCTGTACTAGGATGGGGTTAGTCTGTACTAGGATGGGGTTAGTCTGTACTAGGATGGGGATAGTCTGTCATAGGATGGGGTTAGTCTGTCATAGGTTGGGGTTAGTTAGTCTGTCATAGGTTGGGGTTAGTTAGTCTGTCATAGGATGGGGTTAGTCTGTCATAGGATGGGGTTAGTCTGTCATAGGTTGGGGTTAGTTAGTCTGTCATAGGATGGGGTTAGTCTGTCATAGGTTGGGGTTAGTTAGTCTGTAATAGGATGGGGTTAGTCTGTCATAGGATGGGGGTTAGTCTGTCATAGGTTGGGGTTAGTTAGTCTGTCATAGGATGGGGTTAGTCTGTCATAGGATGGGGGTTAGTCTGTCATAGGATGGGTGTTAGTCTGTCATAGGATGGGGGTTAGTCTGTCATAGGATGGGGGTTAGTCTGTCATAGGATGGGGGTTAGTCTGTCATAGGATGGGGGTTAGTCTGTCATAGGATGGGGGTTAGTCTGTCATAGGATGGGGGTTAGTCTGTCATAGGATGGGGGTTAGTCTGTCATAGGATGGGGGTTAGTCTGTCATAGGATGGGGTTAGTCTGTCATAGGATGGGGTTAGTCTGTCATAGGATGGGGTTAGTTAGTCTGTACTAGGATGGGGTTAGTTAGTCTGTACTAGGATGGGGTTAGTCTGTCATAGGATGGGGTTAGTTAGTCTGTCATAGGATTGGGTTAGTTAGTCTGTCATAGGTTGGGGGTTAGTCTGTCATAGGTTGGGGGTTAGTCTGTCATAGGATGGGGGTTAGTCTGTACTAGGATGGGGTTAGTCTGTACTAGGATGGGGTTAGTCTGTCATAGGTTGGGGATAGTCTGTCATAGGTTGGGGTTAGTCTGTCATAGGTTGGGGTTAGTTAGTCTGTCATAGGTTGGGGTTAGTTAGTCTGTAATAGGATGGGGTTAGTCTGTCATAGGATGGGGGTTAGTCTGTCATAGGATGGGGGTTAGTCTGTCATAGGATGGGGGTTAGTCTGTACTAGGATGGGGTTAGTCTGTACTAGGATGGGGTTAGTCTGTACTAGGATGGGGTTAGTCTGTACTAGGATGGGGTTAGTCTGTCATAGGTTGGGGATAGTCTGTCATAGGTTGGGGATAGTCTGTCATAGGTTGGGGATAGTCTGTCATAGGTTGGGGTTAGTCTGTCATAGGTTGGGGTTAGTTAGTCTGTCATAGGATGGGGTTAGTTAGTCTGTCATAGGATGGGGTTAGTTAGTCTGTCATAGGATGGGGTTAGTTAGTCTGTGATAGGATGGGGTTAGTCTGTGATAGGATGGGGTTAGTCTGTCATAGGATGGGGTTAGTCTGTCATAGGATGGGGTTAGTCTGTCATAGGATGGGGTTAGTCTGTCATAGGATGGGGTTAGTCTGTCATAGGATGGGGTTAGTCTGTCATAGGATGGGGTTAGTCTGTCATAGGATGGGGTTAGTCTGTCATAGGTTGGGGTTAGTCTGTCATAGGTTGGGGTTAGTCTGTCATAGGTTGGGGTTAGTCTGTCATAGGTTGGGGTTAGTCTGTCATAGGTTGGGGTTAGTCTGTCATAGGTTGGGGTTAGTCTGTAATAGGTTGGGGTTAGTCTGTAATAGGATGGGGTTAGTTAGTCTGTAATAGGTTGGGGTTAGTTAGTCTGTAATAGGTTGGGGTTAGTCTAATAGGATGGGGTTAGTTAGTCTGTAATAGGTTGGGGTTAGTCTGTAATAGGATGGGGTTAGTCTGTAATAGGATGGGATTAGTTAGTCTGTAATAGGATGGGGTTAGTTGGTCTAATAGGATGGGGTTAGTTAGTCTGTACTAGGATGGGGTTAGTTAGTCTGTACTAGGATGGGGTTAGTTAGTCTAATAGGATGGGGTTAGTCTGTAATAGGAGGGGGTTAGTCTGTCATAGGATGGGATTAGTTAGTCTGTAATAGGATGGGATTAGTTAGTCTGTATTAGGAGGGAGTTAGTCTGTAATAGGATGGGATTTGTTAGTCTGTAATAGGATGGGGTTAGTCTGTAATAGGATGGGATTAGGTAGTCTGTATTAGGATGGGGTTAGTCTGTAATAGGATGGGATTAGTTAGTCTGTAATAGGATGGGGTTAGTCTGTAATAGGATGGGGTTAGTCTGTAATAGGATGGGGTTAGTCTGTAATAGGATGGGGTTAGTCTGTAATAGGATGGGGTTAGCCTGTCGTAGGATGGGGTTGGCCTGTCGTAGGATGGGGTTGGCCTGTCGTAGGATGGGGTTGGCCTGTCGTAGGATGGGGTTGGCCTGTCGTAGGATGGGGTTGGCTTGTCGTAGGATGGGGTTGGCCTGTCGTAGGATGGGGTTGGCCTGTCGTAGGATGGGGTTGGCCTGTCGTAGGATGGGGTTGGCCTGTCGTAGGATGGGGTTGGCCTGTCGTAGGATGGGGTTGGCCTGTCGTAGGATGGGGTTGGCCTGTCGTAGGATGGGGTTGGCCTGTCGTAGGATGGGGTTGGCCTGTCGTAGGATGGGGTTGGCCTGTCGTAGGATGGGGTTGGCCTGTCGTAGGATGGGGTTGGCCTGTCGTAGGATGGGGTTGGCCTGTCGTAGGATGGGGTTGGCCTGTCGTAGGATGGGGTTGGCCTGTCGTAGGATGGGGTTGGCCTGTCGTAGGATGGGGTTGGCCTGTCGTAGGATGGGGTTGGCCTGTCGTAGGATGGGGTTGGCCTGTCGTAGGATGGGGTTGGCCTGTCGTAGGATGGGGTTGGCCTGTCGTAGGATGGGGTTGGCCTGTCGTAGGATGGGGTTGGCCTGTCGTAGGATGGGGTTGGCCTGTCGTAGGATGGGGTTGGCCTGTCGTAGGATGGGGTTGGCCTGTCGTAGGATGGGGTTGGCCTGTCGTAGGATGGGGTTGGCCTGTCGTAGGATGGGGTTGGCCTGTCGTAGGATGGGGTTGGCCTGTCGTAGGATGGGGTTGGCCTGTCGTAGGATGGGGTTGGCCTGTCGTAGGATGGGGTTGGCCTGTCGTAGGATGGGGTTGGCCTGTCGTAGGATGGGGTTGGCCTGTCGTAGGATGGGGTTGGCCTGTCGTAGGATGGGGTTGGCCTGTCGTAGGATGGGGTTGGCCTGTCGTAGGATGGGGTTAGTTAGTCTGTCGTAGGAGAGGGGTTAGTTAGTCTGTCGTAGGAGAGGGGTTAGTTAGTCTGTCGTAGGAGAGGGGTTAGTTAGTCTGTCGTAGGAGAGGGGTTAGTTAGTCTGTCGTAGGAGAGGGGTTAGTTAGTCTGTCGTAGGAGAGGGGTTAGTCTGTACTAGGAGAGGGGTTAGTTTGTACTAGGAGAGGGGTTAGTTTGTACTAGGATGGGGTTAGTTAGTACTAGGAGGGGGTTGGTCTGTCGTAGGAGGGGGTTGGTCTGTCGTAGGAGGGGGTTGGTCTGTCGTAGGAGGGGGTTGGTCTGTCGTAGGAGGGGGTTGGTCTGTCGTAGGAGGGGGTTGGCCTGTCGTAGGAGGGGGTTGGCCTGTCGTAGGAGGGGGCTGGCCTGTCGTAGGAGGGGGCTGGCCTGTCGTAGGAGGGGGCTGGCCTGTCGTAGGAGGGGGCTGGCCTGTCGTAGGAGGGGGCTGGCCTGTCGTAGGAGGGGGCTGGCCTGTCGTAGGAGGGGGCTGGCCTGTCGTAGGAGGGGGCTGGCCTGTCGTAGGAGGGGGCTGGCCTGTCGTAGGAGGGGGCTGGCCTGTCGTAGGAGGGGGCTGGCCTGTCGTAGGAGGGGGCTGGCCTGTCGTAGGAGGGGGCTGGCCTGTCGTAGGAGGGGGCTGGCCTGTCGTAGGAGGGGGCTGGCCTGTCGTAGGAGGGGGCTGGCCTGTCGTAGGAGGGGGCTGGCCTGTCGTAGGAGGGGGCTGGCCTGTCGTAGGAGGGGGCTGGCCTGTCGTAGGAGGGGGCTGGCCTGTCGTAGGAGGGGGCTGGCCTGTCGTAGGAGGGGGCTGGCCTGTCGTAGGAGGGGGATGGCCTGTCGTAGGAGGGGGATGGCCTGTCGTAGGAGGGGGCTGGCCTGTCGTAGGAGGGGGCTGGCCTGTCGTAGGAGGGGGCTGGCCTGTCGTAGGAGGGGGCTGGCCTGTCGTAGGAGGGGGCTGGCCTGTCGTAGGAGGGGGCTGGCCTGTCGTAGGAGGGGGCTGGCCTGTCGTAGGAGGGGGCTAGTTAGTCTAATAGGATGGGGTTAGTTAGTCTAATAGGATGGGGTTAGTTAGTCTGTAATAGGAGAGGGGTTAGTCTGTACTAGGATGGGGTTAGTCTGTACTAGGATGGGGTTAGTTAGTCTGTACTAGGATGGGGTTAGTTAGTCTGTAATAGGATGGGGTTAGTTAGTCTAATAGGATGGGGTTGGTCTGTCGTAGGAGGGGGTTGGTCTGTCGTAGGAGGGGGTTGGTCTGTCGTAGGAGGGGGTTGGTCTGTCGTAGGAGGGGGTTGGCCTGTCGTAGGAGGGGGTTGGCCTGTCGTAGGAGGGGGTTGGCCTGTCGTAGGAGGGGGTTGGCCTGTCGTAGGAGGGGGTTGGCCTGTCGTAGGAGGGGGTTGGCCTGTCGTAGGAGGGGGTTGGCCTGTCGTAGGAGGGGGTTGGCCTGTCGTAGGAGGGGGTTGGCCTGTCGTAGGAGGGGGTTGGCCTGTCGTAGGAGGGGGTTGGCCTGTCGTAGGAGGGGGTTGGCCTGTCGTAGGAGGGGGTTGGCCTGTCGTAGGAGGGGGTTGGCCTGTCGTAGGAGGGGGTTGGCCTGTCGTAGGAGGGGGTTGGCCTGTCGTAGGAGGGGGTTGGCCTGTCGTAGGAGGGGGTTGGCCTGTCGTAGGAGGGGGTTGGCCTGTCGTAGGAGGGGGTTGGCCTGTCGTAGGAGGGGGTTGGCCTGTCGTAGGAGGGGGTTGGCCTGTCGTAGGAGGGGGTTGGCCTGTCGTAGGAGGGGGTTGGCCTGTCGTAGGAGGGGGTTGGCCTGTCGTAGGAGGGGGTTGGCCTGTCGTAGGAGGGGGTTGGCCTGTCGTAGGAGGGGGTTGGCCTGTCGTAGGAGGGGGTTGGCCTGTCGTAGGAGGGGGTTGGCCTGTCGTAGGAGGGGGTTGGCCTGTCGTAGGAGGGGGTTGGCCTGTCGTAGGAGGGGGTTGGCCTGTCGTAGGAGGGGGTTGGCCTGTCGTAGGAGGGGGTTGGCCTGTCGTAGGAGGGGGTTGGCCTGTCGTAGGAGGGGGTTGGCCTGTCGTAGGAGGGGGTTGGCCTGTCGTAGGAGGGGGTTAGTTAGTCTAATAGGATGGGGTTAGTCTGTCATAGGAGGGAGTTAGTCTGTCATAGGAGGGAGTTAGTCTGTCATAGGAGACAAGTTCCCAGACAAGGCCCAAATCCTTGTCATTCACATGAAGAAAATTCAGGGGGCTGAGATCAGGGGGCCTTGTGAGAATTCGTCGGCGAGTGTGTAACCCGCCTCTACCATCTGTTCTATTGGCCAACGTGCAATCACTGGAGAATAAACTGGATGAGCTCCGTTCGAGACTATCCTACCAACGGGACATTAAAAACTGTAATATCTTATGTTTCACCGAGTCGTGGCTGAACGACGACATGGATAATATAGAGCTGGTTGGGTTTTCCGTGCATCGGCAGGACAGCTATGTCTGGTAAGACGAGGGGTGGGGGTGTGTGTCTTTGTCAATAACAGCTGGTGCGTGATGTCTAATATTAAGGTAGTCTCGCGGTATTGCTCGGCTGAGGTAGAGTACCTTATGATAAGCCGTAGACCACACTATCTACCAAGAGTGTTTTCTTTTATATTATTCGTAGCCGTCTTTATACCAGCATCATTTTTTGGTGGTATTAAGACCGCATTCAACTAGCTGTATAAGGCCATAAACAAACAAGAAAACGCTCATCCAGAAGCGGTGCTCCTAGTGGCCGGGGACTTTAATGCAGGGAAACTGTAATCAGTTTTACCTCATTTCTACCAGCATGTCACATGTGCAACCAGATTGACATAAAAACTGTAGACCACCTTTACTCTACACACAGAGACGCATACAAAGCTCGCCCATCATCGCATACCGCCCCAACAGATCCACTGATGACTCAATCGCACTCCACACTGCCCTTTCCCACCTGGACAAAAGGAACACCTATGTGAGAATGCTGTAAATTGACTACAGCTCAGCGTTCAACACCAAAGTGCCACAAAGATCATCACTAAGGACACTGGGACTAAACAGGGCGCCAGGTATCCTAGTGGTTAGAGCGTTGGGCCAGTAACCGAAAAGTTGCTGGATCGAATCCCGAGCTCATTGTAAATAATGTTCTTAACGGACTTGCCTAGTTAAATATAGGTAAAATAAATAAAAACACCTCCCTCTGCAACTGGATCCTGGACTTCCTGACGGGCCGCCCCCAGGTGGTAAGATAGGTAACAACACATCTGCCACGCTGATCCTCTACATGGGGGCCCCTCAGGGGTGCGTGCTCAGTCCCCTCCTGTACTCCCTGTTCACCCACGACTGTGTGGACAAGCACAACTCCAACACTGAATTTTAGTTTGCTGAAATCACATTAGTGGTAGGCCTGATCACCGACATTGATGAGAGAGCCTATAGGGAGGTGGTCCGAGACCTGGTCGTGTGGTGCCTGGACAACAGCCTCTCCCTCAACGCGTTCAAGACAAAGAAGATTGTGGACGGATTGGGAAAAGGAGGGCCGAGCAGGCCCCCATTCTCATCGACGGGGCTGCAGTGGAGCAGGTTGAGAGCTTAAAGTTCCTTGGTGTCCACATCCCCAACAAACTATCATGGTCCAAGCACACCAAGACAGTCATGAAGAGGGCACGACAAAACCTATTCCCCCTCAGGAGACTGAAAAGATTTAGCATGGGTCCCTGGATCCTGAAAACGTTCTACAGCCGCACCATCGAGAGCATCTGACCGGTTGCATCACTGCCTGGTACGGCAACTGCTCAGCATCAGACCGTAAGGTTCTACAGAGGGTAGTGAGTACTGCCCAGTACATCACTGGGCCCATGCTTACTGACATCCAGGTCCTATATACTAGGCGGTGTCAGAGGAAGGCCACAAAAATTGTCTAAGACCAAAGTCATGGACTGTTCTCTCTACTACCGCACGAAAAGTGGTACCGGAGTGCCAAGTCTAGGTCCAAAAGGCTCCTTAACAGCTTCTACCCCCAAGCCATAAAACTGCTGAACAATGAATCAAATGGCCACCCAAACTATTTACATTGACCCCCCCCCCCCCCTTGTTTATTTTATGTTTAACTTTAGTTTATTTAGTAAATATTTTCTTACCTCTATTTTCTTAACTGCACTGTTGGTTAAGGGCTTGTAAATCAGCATTTCACGGTAAGGTCTACAGCTGTTGGGTTAGTCTGTAATATGTGTTTCAGCATGCCAACGAGGACGTGGAGAGAATGCTGCTAGGCAACAAGTGTGACATGGAGGACAAGAGGGTGGTACCAAAAGCCAAGGGAGAGCAGGTGAGACGCACAACACGACAGGGTTTCCGTTTTGACAATGGACATATAGACCGGTAGCATTTACATTTTGAGAAACATACAGGACCCATATGCTTTGGGCCCATAACCTGATTAGGGTGTCCACCCACAGTGCTTTAGGTTATGGTAATTCATCTGAAAACAACATGCAAGTCGAGGATGTAATGATGTTTGTTAGAATACCTGTCCGCATTTAATACCTGTCCCTACCTGTTAGATATTAGAATACCTGTCCACATTTAATACCTCTCCCTACCTGTTAGATATTAGAATACCTGTCTACATTTAATACCTGTCCCTACCTGTTAGATGTTGGAATACCTGTCCACATTTAATACCTGTCCCTACCTGTTAGATGTTGGAATACCTGTCCGCATTTAATACCTGTCCCTACCTGTTAGATGTTGGAATACCTGTCCACATTTAATACCTGTCCCTACCTGTTAGATGTTGGAATACCTGTCCGCATTTAATACCTGTCCCTACCTGTTAGATGTTGGAATACCTGTCTACATTTAATACCTGTCCCTTCCTGTTAGATGTTGGAATACCTGTCCACGTTTAATACCTGTCCCTACCTGTTAGATGTTGGAATACCTGTCCACATTTAATACCTGTCCCTTCCTGTTAGATGTTGGAATACCTGTCCGCATTTAATACCTGTCCCTTCCTGTTAGATGTTGGAATACCTGTCCACATTTAATACCTGTCCCTACCTGTTAGATGTTGGAATACCTGTCCACATTTAATACCTGTCCCTACCTGTTAGATGTTGGAATACCTGTCCACATTTAATACCTGTCCCTACCTGTTAGATGTTGGAATACCTGTCCACATTTAATACCTGTCCCTACCTGTTAGATGTTGGAATACCTGTCCACATTTAATACCTGTCCCTACCTGTTAGATGTTGGAATACCTGTCTACATTTAATACCTGTCCCTTCCTGTTAGATGTTAGAATACCTGTCTACATTTAATACCTGTCCCTTCCTGTTAGATGTTGGAATACCTGTCTACATTTAATACCTGTCCCTACCTGTTAGATGTTGGAATACCTGTCCCTTCCTGTTAGATGTTGGAATACCTGTCTACATTTAATACCTGCCCCTACCTGTTAGATGTTGGAATACCTGTCTACCTTTAATACCTGTCCCTTCCTGTTAGATGTTGGAATACCTGCCTACATTTAATACCTGTCCCTTCCTGTTAGATGTTGGAATACCTGTCCCTTCCTGTTAGATGTTGGAAACCTGTCTACATTTAATACCTGTCCCTTCCTGTTAGATGTTGGAATACCTGTCCCTTCCTGTTAGATGTTGGAATACCTGTCTACATTTAATACCTGTCCCTTCCTGTTAGATGTTGGAATACCTGTCCACATTTAATACCTGTCTCTACCTGTTAGATGTTGGAATACCTGTCTACATTTAATACCTGTCCCTTCCTGTTAGATGTTGGAATACCTGTCTACATTTAATACCTGTCTCTACCTGTTAGATGTTGGAATACCTGTCTACATTTAATACCTGTCCCTTCCTGTTAGATGTTAGAATACCTGTCTACATTTAATACCTGTCCCTTCCTGTTAGATGTTGGAATACCTGTCCACATTTAATACCTGTCCCTACCTGTTAGATGTTGGAATACCTGTCCCTACCTGTTAGATGTTGGAATACCTGTCTACATTTAATACCTGTCCCTTCCTGTTAGATGTTAAAATACCTGTCTACATTTAATACCTGTCCCTACCTGTTAGATGTTAGAATACCTGTCCACATTTAATACCTGTCTCTACCTGTTAGATGTTAGAATACCTGTCCACATTTAATACCTCTCCCTACCTGTTAGATGTTAGAATACCTGTCTACATTTAATACCTGTCCCTTCCTGTTAGATGTTGGAATACCTGTCCACGTTTAATACCTGTCCCTACCTGTTAGATGTTGGAATACCTGTCCACATTTAATACCTGTCCCTACCTGTTAGATGTTGGAATACCTGTCTACATTTAATACCTGTCCCTTCCTGTTAGATGTTAGAATACCTGTCTACATTTAATACCTGTCCCTTCCTGTTAGATGTTGGAATACCTGTCCACGTTTAATACCTGTCCCTACCTGTTAGATGTTGGAATACCTGTCCACATTTAATACCTGTCCCTACCTGTTAGATGTTGGAATACCTGTCTACATTTAATACCTGTCCCTACCTGTTAGATGTTGGAATACCTGTCCCTACCTGTTAGATGTTGGAATACCTGTCCACATTTAATACCTGTCCCTACCTGTTAGATGTTGGAATACCTGTCCCTACCTGTTAGATGTTGGAATACCTGTCCACATTTAATACCTGTCCCTACCTGTTAGATGTTGGAATACCTGTCCACATTTAATACCTGTCTCTACCTGTTAGATGTTGGAATACCTGTCCACATTTAATACCTGTCCCTTCCTGTTAGATGTTGGAATACCTGTCCACATTTAATACCTGTCCCTTCCTGTTAGATGTTGGAATACCTGTCTACATTTAATACCTGTCCACATCACAATAATGCACGTTTATAATAAAGCATTCCATGCATCATCACATTGCAGACTAGACTACTATTCACAATGTGATGAGTAGAATGGATAGTCATCTTGTTGATGTTGTCCACAAAATAGACCAATGAGAAGGGGAGACACTATGATGTCCATATAATAGACCAATGAGAAGGAGAGACACCATGATGTTGTCCATCTAATAGACCAATGAGGAGAGACACCATGATGTTGTCCATATAATAGACCAATGAGAGACACCATGATGTTGTCCATATGATAGACCAATGAGGAGAGACACCATGATGTTGTCCATATAATAGACCAATGAGGAGAGACACCATGATGTTGTCCATCTAATAGACCAATGAGGAGAGACACCATGATGTTGTCCATATAATAGACCAATGAGGAGAGACACCATGATGTTGTCCATCTAATAGACCAATGAGGAGAGACACCATGATGTTGTCCATATAATAGACCAGTGAGGAGAGACACCATGATGTTGTCCATATAATAGACCAATGAGGAGAGACACCATGATGTTGTCCATATAATAGACCAATGAGAGACACCATGATGTTGTCCATATGATAGACCAATGAGGAGAGACACCATGATGTTGTCCATATAATAGACCAATGAGGAGAGACACCATGATGTTGTCCATATAATAGACCAATGAGGAGAGACACCATGATGTTGTCCATATAATAGACCAATGAGAAGACACTAATCTAATATGTTGTCCATATAATAGACCAATGAGAAGAGACAGTAATCTAATATGTTGTCCATATAATAGACCAATGAGGAGAGACAGTAATCTAATATGATGTTGTCCATATAATAGACCAATGAGGAGAGACACCGTGATGTTGTCCATATAATAGACCAATGAGGGTAGACACTGACTCAACAGTGATGGAGTAAATATGACTGGTTTCAGGAAACTAGGTGGATGTGTCACTATTTCACAGGAGACATTTGAACGTTAACTTAAAGAGTTTTTTTGTTTTTATCTAGAAATGGCTTCTGGAACATGTCAACTTTTGTGTGTTTTAATAACAAACGTATATGCCATCTGTAAATACGAACACAATTGTTTAAATTATGAGCCTAGTTGGTTTAGCCACCGAAAAAGTCAGCAACCTTCCTGCTAGCCATGATTAGCTGAGATAATGAGTGGGCTGGACATGCCGTGAGATGAGTTCGGATTGGTCTGCCATATAGAACGCTTCTGTCTATAATATGAGCCGCTCAGTATGTCTAGGTAATCTTTTCTAACGCGGCTGTTTGAAAGATATCACGTAGTAGAACTTCATAATTGTTTCTCTCCACTTCCTGGAGGACCGAGTTTTGAAATCAGTGGAATTAGAGTCTGATAGCTAAGGAGATGGAGAAGGTTCTGGCGTTTGATTGCAAATATGCAGATGGAGTCAAAAAGAGACACCCCAGGCTGTTGTAATCCGGGGTGTTTTATACATCTTCAATCTCAGGCAACCATGACATCCGTGCCAGAGAGGGAGAAGCATCCATTCATACGGGTAAGAGAGTCTAGCTAGCTACACTTTCAGATATTACACATTTCAATATTTTATCAAAGTAGTTTTCATTTCAAGTTAGTGTACTGTTAGCTAGCTATTTAATGTTAGCTGGCTGGCTAGCTAGCTAATGTTACATGTATGATGTAATATTATTTTTTGTATCTCAGAACCATTTACATTGCTAGTTATAACCTGATATCTAATGTTAGCTAGCTAACATTGAACCTGTTTGGTTAGCTACCTGCAGATTCATGCAGGGTAGTAACATTATGAGTTGGGATTGTGGTTCATTGTTTAGCTAGCTACATGTCTATTCAAAAGACTCCAATATGCTAGTAACTATTTCAATAGAATGTTTGTCACTCTGACAACTGCCGATAGACGTAGCTGGTAAATTCAGAATAACTGACAAATTTACGAACGCTCAAAACACTTTGAATATGGCCGGTGTCAGTAAACGTTGGCAAAAAAGCGTAACTACATTGTTGCTAGCAGTACAGTTACCGTCACCAACGCTCTGGATAACATGAAAACAGCCTAACCAGCTCTGCTAGGGGGAGTATAATGGTCAGAGTGAGCTGTTCTCGCATTTGTGTCTGAAAGTAGCTAGTAAGCTAGCCAATGTTACCCATTTAGCTTTGGGTGCTTGACTGCCGTTACGTCATAACGCTCGGATCAACCCTACTTTTCATCCAAAGCGTCTGAACGCTCCCAGAGTTAAACGCTCTGCGTATACGAAAGGCCTATCTGTCAACGCTCTGCGTATACGAAAGCCCAGAGCACACTTTGGCACTCCAGATTAAATTAAACACCCGTGGTATAAACCAGCCTTTAGTGAATCATGTGAATCCTTAAAGAGATGGGTGAGGCTAAAGCTTAAGAGTGTGTGAGTGAGACTGAATGGGTGGAGACAAAGAAGAGCTCTCCAGTAAGTCCCAAAACATTCAAGGGCCATTTTCTCTAAAGTGAGGGTACGACTTTATCAACTTTCAAAGCAGAATGACTTTCCCGTTGTTCCTCAACTATTATAGTATGACATAACATTTTCTAGCTCTTAGTCTCTACTTTCATCCAATGTAAAAAATAAATAAACACCATTTCACATTTTGCTACATAAAACTGAATCGAGCCGGTCGGCCACATGCACAGTGCGCCCTAACCGGGGATATGGCCGATGCTCTCCACCGGTGCCAATATTTATTTCACCTTTATTTAACCAGGTAGGCCAGTTGAGAACGTTCTCCGCTGGTGCCAATAAGATGGGCAATAGGTCTACTGTTGTTAGCTCGACTAAATAACAGGTTGGAGTATTTCCACTGTCTCCTTTACAGCAATAACCATTTTCTTTCCAAACTATGTTTCCTGTCATTTTTAAATATTGTGACATGCCTGACTGGGCCTCTACTTTTTCACAGTTTCAACTCAACAATCATTTGGTATTTGCAGAGCGCTGCCTTCCACTTCAAGAATTTTATTTTTTGTGTCGATAGGAGTAGGCCTATTAGGCAATATCGTTTTGGCAATTGAATTACATTTACTAAGGGAAAGCTTCCCCTAGGCTTGTAGGAGGCACATCCATAAGGCTGTCAATCTACTGTCCCCATAGTAGGGAAGTTGTTCTATTGGTTGTCTCGTCTATTCCAAACACACTGGGACAGTAGATCCCAAATTCATACAACCAATAGGCCTAGGCTACGTAAAATAACTTAACAAAGCAATGAGTCTGATGCAACAGATCAGAACTTTTAGCTTAAAATGTTGATCAAGTATTATTTCTTCACATTATTAGTGCAGCAATGTACAGTAGGCTACACACGATTGTGCATCTGGCTTCCAGACAATGAAACAAAGTTGAAAACCAATAGAACGTGAGAGTAAATTGACTATTGGTTTCAAAGACATGGAAGTCTGTATAAAACATTAGGCTATTGGTTTCAATGACATGGAAGTCTGTATAAAATATTAGACTATTGGTTTCAATGACATGGAAGTCTGTATAAAATATTAGACTATTGGTTTCAATGACACATGGAAGTTTGTATAAAACATTAGACAATTGGTTTCAATGACATGGAAGTCTGTATAAAACATTAGGCTATTGGTTTCATGACATGGAAGTCTGTATAAAACATTAGACTATTGGTTTCAATGACATGGAAGTCTGTATAAAACATTATGCTATTGGTTTCATGACATGGAAGTCTGTATAAAATATTAGACTATTGGTTTCAATGACATGGAAGTCTGTATAAAACATTAGGCTCCGGATATGGTGTGATTTTGCGTAGGCTACTTTGAAGGTAAAACTTGCCTCAAATGTAGTAAAACGCTCAGGTTCCTCACAATTTAATAAGCCATATGTTTAACTACATGTTTTCAAAATGTGTCTCCAGCGCGTTGCAAAGTGGTATGTGACGCACTGATGGACCCTGCCTTTTGTTTTCACGCTTCAATGACCAGTTGAGAATTACAAATGGCAGGTGTTTTTAATCAATAGCCCCAGAAATCTGTTTGTGTTCCTCTAAAATGCTCTGTCGCTAAAGATGATCAATAACATGAGGAATATATATATATATATACACACGCCGATTTAATTCCACTAAATTATGCAAGTTACCTATAGACTGATAAGCATAACCGGTTAAATGTATTTCCATGGACTGGTATTTCCATCACTGAATAGGCTAAAAAGTATTATTTCACAATGGGAAATGTATTATTCTCCTGGACAATTAGTTCATTTTATTTCTTTGCTTATATTTAATTTTTGGGGGCCAAAAGCTGGTTATTACCGACTGGATATCCTGCGCCACATACAGTGCATTCAGAAACTATTCAGATCCCATGACGTCTTCCACATTTTTGTTAAATTACAGCCTTATTCTAAAATTGATTGAATTATTTTTTTTCCCATCTACACACAATACCGCATAATGACAAAGCAAAATAAGGTTTTTAGAAATGTTTGCAAATGTGTTACAAATAAAAGCATTCCTTATTTACATAAGTATTCAGACCCTTTGCTATGAGACATGAAATTGAGTTCAGGTGCATCCTGTTTTCATTGATCATCCTTGAGATGTTTCTACAACTTGATTGGAGTCCACCTGTGGTAAATTCAATTTATTGGACATGCTTTGGAAAGGCACACACATGTCTATATAAGGTTCCACAGTTGACAGTGCATGTCAGAGAGAAAACCAAGCCTTGAGGTGGAGATAATCGTCCGAAGGGCTCTGAGACAGGCACAGATCTGAGGAAGAGTACCAAAATATTTCTGCAGCGTTGAAGGTCCCAATCATTCTTAAATGGAAGAAGTTTGGAACCACTAAGACTTCCTAGAGCTGGCCGCCCGGCCAATCTGAGCAATCTGGGGAGAAGGGCCTTGGTCAGGGAGAATTCCTCTGTGGAGATGGTTGTCCTTCTGGTAGGTTCTCCCATCTCAGCAGCACTCCACTAATCAGTCGTTCATGGTAGAGTGGCCAGACTGTAGGCACTCCTCAGTATAAGGCACATGACAGCCTGCTTGGAGTTTGGGACCTAAAGGACTCTCAGAAACATGATTCTCTGGTCTGATGAAACCAGATTCAACTCTTTGGTTTGAATGCCAAGCGTCATCTCTGGAGGAAACCTGGCACCATCCCTATGGTGAAGCATGGTGGTGGCAGAATCATGCTGTGGGGATATTTTTCAGCGGCAGGGACTGAGAGACTAGTCAGGATTGAGGGAAAGATGAACGGAGCAAAGTAGAGATCCTTGATGAAAACCTGCTCCAAACCTCAGACTGGGGTGAAGGTTCACCTTCCAACAGGACAACGACCCTAAGTACACAGCCAAGACAATGCAGGAGTGGCTTCGGGACAAGTCTCAATGTCCTTGAGTGGTCCAGCCAGAGCCTGGACTTGAACCCGATCGAACATCTCCGGAGAGACCTGAAAATAGCTGTGCAGCAACGCTCCCCATCCAACTTGACAGAGCTTGAGAGGATCTGCAGAGAAGAATGGGAGAATCTCCCCAAATACAGGTGTGCCAAGCTTGTAGCGTCATTCCTAAGACTTGATGCTGTAATCGCTGGTGCTTCAACAAAGTAAAGGGTCTGAATACTTATGTAAATGTAATATTTCAGTTTATTTTTAATAAATTAGCTAACATTTCTAAAAAACGGATTTTGCTTTATAATGGGATATTGTGTGTAGATTGAGGAATAAAGACAATCACTTTTAGAATAACGCAACAAAATGTGTAAAAAGTGAATGGATCTGAGTACTTTCCCAATGCACTGTATACTGTACATTCAAAAGGACACACCTACTCATTCAAGGGTTTTAATTAATTTTTTCTACATTGTAGAATAATAGTGAAGACACAAACTATGGAATAATGTAGTAACCAAAAAAAGTGTTAACCAAACCAAAATAGATTCTTCAGTAGCCACCCTTAGCCTTGATGACAGCTTTGCACACTCTTGGTATTCTCTCAACCAGCTTCACCTGGAATGCTTTTCCAACCCTCTTGAAGGAGTTCCCACATATGCTGAGCACTTGTTGGCTGCTTTTCCTTCACTCTGCGGTACGACTCATCCCAAAACATCTCAATTGGGTTGAGGTCGGATGATTGTGGAGGCCAGGTCATCTGATGCAGCACTCCATCACTCTCCTTCTAGGTCAAATAGCCTTTACACAGCCTGGAGGTGGATTTTGGGTCATTGTCCTGTTGAAAAACAAATGATAGTCCCACTAAGCGCAAACCAGATGGGATGGCGTGTCGCCTCAGAATGCTCTGGTAGCCATGTTGGTTAAGTGTGCCTTGAATTCTAAATATATCACTGACAGTGTCACCAGCAAAACACTATCACACCACCACCTCCATGCTTCACGATGGGACTCACACATGCAGAGATCATCTGTTCACCTAATCTGCGTCTCACAAAGACACGGCGGTTGGAACCAAAAATCTCACATTTGGACTCATCAGACCAAAAGACAGATTTCCACCAATCTAATGTCCACTGCTCGTGTTTTTTGGCCCAAGCAAGTCTCCTTGGTATCATTTTGTAGTGGTTTCTTTGCAGCAAATCGACCATGAAAGCCTGATTCACACAGTCTCTTCTGAACAGTTGATGTTGAGATGTGTCTGTTACTTGAAGTCTGTGAAGCATTTATTTGGGCTACGATTTCTGAGGCTGGTAACTCTAATGAACTTATCCTCTGCAACAGAGATAACTCTGGGTCTTCCTTTCCTGTGACGATCTTCACGAGAGCCAGTTTTTTTAGCGCTTGGGTTTTGCAACTGCATTCGAAGAAACTTTCAAAGTTCTTGAAATCTTCCAGATTGACTGACCTTCATGTCTTAAAGTAATGATGGACTGTCATTTCTCTTTGCTTATTTGAGCTGTTCTTGCCATAATATGGACTTGGTCTTTTACCAAATAAGGCTATCTTCTGTATACCACCCCTACCTTGTCACAACACAACTGATTGGCTCAAACACATTAAGAAGGAAATAAATTCCACAAATTTCTTTGCTTAATTGAGCTGTTCTTGGTCTGAGACCAACTCCATATCTTCTGTATTACCCCCCCCCCCCCCACCTTGTCACAACACAACTGAAAAACATATTAAGAAGGAAATAAATTCCACAAAATAACTTTTAACAAGTCACACCAGTTAATAGAAATGCATTCCAGGTGACTACCTCATGAAGCTGGTTGAGAGAGTGCCAAGAGTATACAAAGATGTCAAGGCAAAGGGTGGCTACTTTCAACATTTCTAATATATATTTTGATTTGTTTAACACTTTGTTTGGTTACTACATGATTCCATATGTGTTATTTCATAGTTTTGATGTCGTCACTATTATTCTACAATGTAAAACCCTGGAATGAGTAAGTGTGTCAACTTTTGACTGGTACTGTGTATACGCATGCATACATACACGCTGTGGCGTGAATTACACTAGCTTGAGCTTGTGCAATACAAGAACACACACACAGTTAAAGGTTGTAAGGAAACCTGATTCCTGTCTCACAGGAGACCTGCCTTATTTTGGGACCAACCCTCTAATATTTTCCTTTCATCTCTCGCCCCCCTCTCTCTCGCCCCCCTCTCTCTCGCCCCCCCCTCTCTCTCGCCCCCCCCTCTCTCTCGCCCCCCCTCTCTCTCGCCCCCCCATCTCTCTCGCCCCCCCCATCTCTCTCGCCCCCCCCATCTCTCTCGCCCCCCCCATCTCTCTCGCCCCCCCCCATCTCTCTCGCCCCCCCCATCTCTCTCGCCCCCCCCATCTCTCTCGCCCCCCCCATCTCTCTCGCCCCCCCCATCTCTCTCGCCCCCCCCCATCTCTCTCGCCCCCCCCCATCTCTCTCGCCCCCCCATCTCTCTCGCCCCCCCCATCTCTCTCGCCCCCCCCATCTCTCTCGCCCCCCCATCTCTCTCGCCCCCCCCATCTCTCTCGCCCCCCCCATCTCTCTCGCCCCTCTCTCTCTCGCCCCCTCTCTCTCTCGCCCCCCCCATCTTTCGCCCCCTCTCTCTCTCGCCCTCTCTCTTTCTCGCCCCCCCCATCTTTCGCCCTCTCTCTCTCTCGCCCTCTCTCTCTCTCGCCCCCCCATCTCTCTCGCCCCCCCATCTCTCTCGCCCCCCCCATCTCTCTCGCCCCCCCCATCTCTCTCGCCCCCCCCATCTCTCTCGCCCCCCCATCTCTCTCGCGCCCCCCATCTCTCTCGCGCCCCCCATCTCTCTCGCGCCCCCCATCTCTCTCGCGCCCCCCATCTCTCTCGCGCCCCCCATCTCTCTCGCGCCCCCCATCTCTCTCGCGCCCCCCATCTCTCTCGCGCCCCCCATCTCTCTCGCGCCCCCCATCTCTCTCGCGCCCCCCATCTCTCTCGCGCCCCCCATCTCTCTCGCGCCCCCCATCTCTCTCGCGCCCTCTCTCTCTCTCTCGCCCCCTCTCTCTCTCTCTCGCCCTCTCTCTCTCTCTCTCGCCCTCTCTCTCTCTCTCTCGCCCCCCCCCCCATCTCTCTCGCCCCCCCCCCCATCTCTCTCGCCCCCCCCCATCTCTCTCCCCCCCCCCCCATCTCTCTCGCCCCCCCCCATCTCTCTCGCCCCCCCCATCTCTCTCGCCCCCCCATCTCTCTCGCCCCCCCATCTCTCTCGCCCCCCCCCATCTCTCTCGCCCCCCCCCCCTCTCTCTCGCCCCCCCATCTCTCTCGCCCCCCCCCATCTCTCTCGCCCCCCCCCATCTCTCTCGCCCCCCCCCATCTCTCTCGCCCCCCCCATCTCTCTCGCCCCCCCCATCTCTCTCGCCCCCCCCATCTCTCTCGCCCCCCCCATCTCTCTCGCCCCCCCCCTCTCTCTCGCCCCCCCCATCTCTCTCGCCCCCCCCCCATCTCTCTCGCCCCCCCCATCTCTCTCGCCCCCCCCATCTCTCTCGCCCCCCCCATCTCTCTCGCCCCCCCCATCTCTCTCGCCCATCTCTCTCGCCCCCCCCCCCCCATCTCTCGCCCCCCCCCCATCTCTCTCGCCCCCCCCCCCATCTCTCTCGCCCCCCCCCCCCATCTCTCTCGCCCCCCCCCCCATCTCTCTCGCCCCCCCCCCCATCTCTCTCGCCCCCCCCCCATCTCTCTCGCCCCCCCCATCTCTCTCGCCCCCCCCATCTCTCTCGCCCCCCCCCCCATCTCTCTCGCCCCCCCCTCTCTCTCTCTCGCCCCTCTCTCTCTCTCGCCCCTCTCTCTCTCTCGCCCCTCTCTCTCTCTCGCCCCTCTCTCTCTCTCGCCCCCCCCATCTTTCGCCCTCTCTCTCTCGCCCCTCTGTCTCTCAGATTGCCAGAGAACATGGTATTAGGTTTTTTGAGACGAGTGCCAAGGCCAACATCAGCATCGAGAAGGCTTTCCTCACGCTAGCAGAAGACATCCTCAGGAAGGTGTGTGTAATAATGGTGTTGATGGAATGTTTGTATGCATAGTGTGTGTGTGTGTGTATATAAAACGTGTGGGTGTGTATATGTATATAAAACGTGTGGGTGTATATATATATATATATAACGTGTATATATATGTAATGTGGGTGTGTGTAATGTGGGTGTGTGTTGCAGACGCCCGTCAAAGAGCCCAACAGTGAAAACGTGGACATCAGCGGTGGGAGTGGAGTCACAGGATGGAAGAGCAAGTGCTGCAGTTAGAACAGCCATCTGTCCCTCCCTCACACACACTAACGCACGGAAGCACACACACTCTCTCTAACTGCTAACTCAGTCTCTCTAACACTCGTCCCCTCTATCTGTTCTCCATCTGTTCTCACTGACAATTAACCACTTCAGTCTTCTGTCCCCCCCCCTCATGGTCTGTCCCCCCCCCCCCCCCCTCCCTCGTGGTCTGTACACCCCTCATGGTCCCCCCCCATGGTCTGTTCCCCCCCTCGTGGTCTGTACCCCCCTCATGGTCTGCCCCCCCCTCTCATGGTCTGATGTCATCTTTCTGAAAATCAGTTTTGGTAATAAGAGATCATGTTTCCTGTTTTATTTTAAAGGTTGCAAAACGCGAGTCAAAAAGTCAGTCACCTTTTTAATCTTTTCTTTGCCTGAGTCCCCCGGGTCCCCTCACCGTCGGTCAGGAAAATAAATAAAATAAAAAACTAAAAAGACAAATGTAGGACTAACATTTTGTACACTAGTGGGTTTCTGAGACGTGTTTGGTCATTTTGAGTTTTGTAACTGAGGGTTTATTTTGTCCTGTGCCTTATATGGAAGACGGGGGCGGAGCCACATCCACCCAATAAAATTTGTTTAATCTTCTTGCTCCTCCCATAGTGAGGCCCAGCAGAAAGGTTTGAATTTCTGCTCCAACCAGAGAACAGCTTGTTAGGATGTCTGCTCCAACCAGAGAACAGCTTGTTAGGATGTCTGCTCCAACCAGAGAACAGCTTGTTAGGATGTCTGCTTAACGATGGGGGATTGTTTAACAATTTGATTTATTTTCCTTTATTGGGTGTTTAATTTTTCATGCATGCAGATGTGTTTGGGTTGGAAGCGTTTGTAATACGTTGGTTCTGTAATGTTGGAACACTCTCTCGGCTGTATGGAAGGAGATTGAAAGTTCAAGAAAATTCAAACAGTTTTGCAGATCCATTAAAAATAAGCTTGTTTAAGTTACTGGACTCGCTGGTGTGTTTCTGTTCATTACCGTGCTCCTTAGTGTGTCTGACAGAGTTCGCTTGGTGCAACCAGCCTCTTCGTTGGGTTCAACATTGGGTTTTACTGTGGATGAAGTGAACGGTGAACAGTGATCTCGCTGGTTCCACCAGGCTAAAAGAGAATCCCAATTGGTTTTGCCTCTGTCCTCTGCTTGTCCCTGTCCTCTGCTTGTCCCTGTCCTCTGCTTGCCTCTGTCCTCTGCTTGTCTCTGTCCTCTGCTTGTCCCTGTCCTCTGCTTGCCTCTGTCCTCTGCTTGCCTCTGTCCTCTGCTTGTCCCTGTCCTCTGCTTGCCTCTGTCCTCTGCTTGTCTCTGTCCTCTGCTTGTCCCTGTCCTCTGCTTGCCTCTGTCCTCTGCTTGCCTCTGTCCTCTGCTTGTCCCTGTCCTCTGCTTGTCCCTGTCCTCTGCTTGTCCCTGTCCTCTGCTTGTCCCTGTCCTCTGCTTGTCCCTGTCCTCTGCTTGTCCCTGTCCTCTGCTTGCCCCTGTCCTCTGCTTGTCCCTGTCCTCTGCTTGTCCCTGTCCTCTGCTTGTCCCTGTCCTCTGCTTGTCCCTGTCCTCTGCTTGTCCCCGTCCTCTGCTTGTCCCCGTCCTCTGCTTGTCCCCGTCCTCTGCTTGTCCCCGTCCTCTGCTTGTCCCCGTCCTCTGCTTGTCCCCGTCCTCTGCTTGTCCCCGTCCTCTGCTTGTCCCCGTCCTCTGCTTGCCCCCGTCCTCTGCTTGCCCCCGTCCTCTGCTTGTCCCCGTCCTCTGCTTGTCCCCGTCCTCTGCTTGTCCCCGTCCTCTGCTTGTCCCTTTGGGGGAAACAAAAGTTAAAGGTAATCAAGGAGAAGAAACGTTGAAACAAATGTGCTTGTATGAAATGACTCTCCTCCACTCTTGGGTTAACAGACGTTTACAAAATAATGGTGCTTTCAAGATAACTGGGAACTACTTCAAATCATGACGTCAGTGATCTTCAGGTCGGAAAGTTGGAGCTCTAGAAAGATGCCCGAGTTCCCGACTTGGAATTCCGAGTTGGATGACCGTTCAAACTAGTTTTCCCTGTCGGAGCTCGTTCCCAGTTGTATTGATCTCAGCATGTATGCAGACCTGCCAACCTGCATGTATTTTATGTACAATGCACACAACTTGAGATCAAAGTATGCTGGTATGAAAAATGGCCCTAAAATACACAAAAATAGGCTTTAAGTTGGCACATTGTAGGCCTGATTACCAATAATGACGAGAGAGGTAATTCAGGTAATATGTACTTGTAGGTAGAGTTATTAAAGTGACTATGCATAGATAACAGAGTAGCAGCAGCATAGAGGGTGGGGGGGTAGCCATTTGATTAGCTGATCAGGAGTCTTATGGCTTGGGGGTAGAAGCTGTTTAGAAGCCTCTTGGACCTAGACTTGGCGCTCCAGTACTGCTTGCTGTGCGGTAGCAGAGAGAACAGTCTATGACCAGGGTGGCTGGAGTCTTTGACAATTTTTAGGGCCTTCCTCTGACACCGCCTGGTGTAGAGGTCCTGGATGGCAGGAAGCTTGGCCCCAGTGCTGTACAGGGCCGTTCGCACCACCCTCTGTAGTGCCTTGTGGTCGGAGGCCGAGCGGTTGCTATACCAGCCAGTGATGCAATTCACATAGGAATGTGTGTTATAGATCTGTCATTCTCATTGAAAGGAAGTCTAAGAAGTGGTAGATCTGTTCTGTGTGCAATTTCTATTTCAATTTGTATCTTTTACTTTCGGTTTTGAACACCAGCTTCAAACAGCTGAAAATAGAATATTTTTGTTTATGGAAAATATATTTCACAGCTGTTTAGATGGTACAATGTTTCTCTACACTACACTTGTTTTGTCACAAACTGAATTTTAACAACCAGGAAATGGCAGCCATTTTTTTTTAACTAACCCAAGATCGATCAGAGCATTACATTTCCAATAGGAGCAAATAAACCATAGTGCTGAACAAACAAGGACGAGCACGAGCTAGTGAGATCCTATTGGCACATTCCAGCATTTTATCAGTTTGGGAACGCCTACTCTGAAGGCACTAGCCAATCCTGGGGGTTGGATCATAACATGGTTCAGCTCATCTGTGCAGCGAGGATAAAAATGTGGAGATTAAAAGCTGGACTCCTGAATTCCTCCAGGACTGTTTTGAGTCCACTGACTGGGTGACGGACAGCACCAATGACCTGGAAGAGGCAGCGGATACAGTCTCTGAGTCCGTTTCTCTGAGGATCTCGTTATTCCCAAAAAGAAAATCAACATCTTCCTCGATAATAAACCGTGGGAATTAAAAGAGCTCCTAAACCAGAAAAAACGAGGAGACTCAAAAAGCCAGGAGTGCAAGGCAAATTAGAAAACCTTTCACCTCCGGTAACAACTTGTAGACTTGTTTATGTGCCGCTGTGCAGTTTGTTGCTAACGTTACTTAGCTACCTGCCAACTTAATGGTTTTTACTTTTTAATTACAATTTTATATATATTTTTTTCTTCCCTTGCTTGACTTTTTTCATTCAACTTTTTCACTCCAGAAGTTTTATCTGGACATAGTTCTACAGGACCTCCACCAGCCGAAGGTAAGGAGTAACATTAACATGATGCCTTCTAAAGGTAAGCAGTAACATGATGCCTTCTAAAGGTAAGCAGTAACATGATGCCTTCTAAAGGTAAGCAGTAACATTAACATGATGCCTTCTAAAGGTAAGCAGTAACATGATGCCTTCTAAAGGTAAGCAGTAACATGATGCCTTCTAAAGGTAAGCAGTAACATTAACATGCCTTCTAAAGGTAAGCAGTAACATTAACATGATGCCTTCTAAAGGTAAGCAGAAACATGATGCCTTCTAAAGGTAAGCAGTAACATTAACATGATGCCTTCTAAAGGTAAGCAGTAACATGATGCCTTCTAAAGGTAAGCAGTAACATGATGCCTTCTAAAGGTAAGCAGTAACATGATGTCTTCTAAAGGTAAGCAGTAACATTAACATGCCTTCTAAAGGTAAGCAGTTACATTAACATGATGCCTTCTAAAGGTAAGCAGTAACATTTACATGATGCCTTCTAAAGGTAAGCAGTAACATGATGCCTTCTAAAGGTAAGCAGTAACATGATGCCTTCTAAAGGTAAGCAGAAACATGATGCCTTCTAAAGGTAAGCAGTAACATTAACATGATGCCTTCTAAAGGTAAGCAGTAACATGATGCCTTCTAAAGGTAAGCAGAAACATGATGCCTTCTAAAGGTAAGCAGTAACATTAACATGATGCCTTCTAAAGGTAAGCAGTAACATGATGCCTTCTAAAGGTAAGCAGTAACATGATGCCTTCTAAAGGTAAGCAGTAACATGATGCCTTCTAAAGGTAAGCAGTAACATGATGCCTTCTAAAGGTAAGGAGTAACATTAACATGATGCCTTCTAAAGGTAAGCAGTAACATGATGCCTTCTAAAGGTAAGGAGTAACATTAACATGATGCCTTCTAAAGGTAAGGAGTTACATTAACATGATGCCTTCTAAAGGTAAGGAGTAACATTAACATGATGCCTTCTAAAGGTAAGGAGTAACATGATGCCTTCTAAAGGTAAGGAGTAACATTAACATGATGCCTTCTAAAGGTAAGCAGTAACATGATGCCTTCTAAAGGTAAGCAGTAACATGATGCCTTCTAAAGGTAAGGAGTAACATTAACATGATGCCTTCTGAAGGTAAGCAGTAACATGATGCCTTCTAAAGGTAAGGAGTAACATGATGCCTTCTAAAGGTAAGCAGTAACATTAACATGATGCCTTCTAAAGGTAAGCAGTAACATGATGCCTTCTAAAGGTAAGCAGTAACATGATGCCTTCTAAAGGTAAGGAGTAACATGATGCCTTCTAAAGGTAAGCATTAACATGATGCCTTCTAAAGGTAAGGAGTAACATGATGCCTTCTAAAGGTAAGGAGTAACATTAACATGCCTTCTAAAGGTAAGGAGTAACATGATGCCTTCTAAAGGTAAGCAGTAACATGATGCCTTCTAAAGGTAATCAGTAACATGATGCCTTCTAAAGGTAAGCAGTAACATGATGCCTTCTAAAGGTAAGCAGTAACATGATGCCTTCTAAAGGTAAGCAGTAACATTAACATGATGCCTTCTAAAGGTAAGGAGTAACATGATGCCTTCTAAAGGTAAGGAGTAACATTAACATGATGCCTTCTAAAGGTAAGCAGTAACATGATGCCTTCTAAAGGTAAGCAGTAACATGATGCCTTCTAAAGGTAAGGAGTAACATTAACATGATGCCTTACATTTACATTTAAGTCATTTAGCAGACGCTCTTATCCAGAGCGACTTACAAATTGGTGCATTCACCTAATGACATCCAGTGGAACAGCCACTTTACAATAGTGCATCTACATCTTTTAAGGGGGGGGGGGGGGCAGAAGGATTGCTTTATCCTATCCTAGGTATTCCTTGAAGAGGTGGGGTTTCAGGTGTCTCCGGAAGGTGGTGATTGACTCCGCTGTCCTGGCGTCGTGAGGGAGTTTGTTCCACCATTGGGGTGCCAGAGCAGCGAACAGTTTTGATTGGGCTGAGCGGGAACTGTACTTCCTCAGTGGTAGGGAGGCGAGCAGGCCAGAGGTGGATGAACGCAGTGCCCTTGTTTGGGTGTAGGGCCTGATCAGAGCCTGAAGGTACTGAGGTGCCGTTCCCCTCACAGCTCCGTAGGCAAGCACCATGGTCTTGTAGCGGATGCGAGCTTCAACTGGAAGCCAGTGGAGAGAGCGGAGGAGCGGGGTGACGTGAGAGAACTTGGGAAGGTTGAACACCAGACGGGCTGCGGCGTTCTGGATGAGTTGTAGGGGTTTGATGGCACAGGCAGGGAGCCCAGCCAACAGCGAGTTGCAGTAATCCAGACGGGAGATGACAAGTGCCTGGATTAGGACCTGCGCCGCTTCCTGTGTGAGGCAGGGTCGTACTCTGCGGATGTTGTAGAGCATGAACCTACAGGAACGGGCCACCGCCTTGATGTTAGTTGAGAACGACAGGGTGTTGTCCAGGATCACGCCAAGGTTCTTAGCGCTCTGGGAGGAGGACACAATGGAGTTGTCAACCGTGATGGCGAGATCATGGAACGGGCAGTCCTTCCCCGGGAGGAAGAGCAGCTCCGTCTTGCCGAGGTTCAGCTTGAGGTGGTGATCCGTCATCCACACTGATATGTCTGCCAGACATGCAGAGATGCGATTCGCCACCTGGTCATCAGAAGGGGGAAAGGAGAAGATTAGTTGTGTGTCGTCTGCATAGCAATGATAGGAGAGACCATGTGAGGTTATGACAGAGCCAAGTGACTTGGTGTATAGCGAGAATAGGAGAGGGCCTAGAACAGAGCCCTGGGGGACACCAGTGGTGAGAGCGCGTGGTGAGGAGACAGATTCTCGCCACGCCACCTGGTAGGAGCGACCTGTCAGGTAGGACGCAATCCAAGCGTGGGCCGCGCCGGAGATGCCCAACTCGGAGAGGGTGGAGAGGAGGATCTGATGGTTCACAGTATCGAAGGCAGCCGATAGGTCTAGAAGGATGAGAGCAGAGGAAAGAGAGTTAGCTTTAGCAGTGCGGAGCGCCTCCGTGATACAGAGAAGAGCAGTCTCAGTTGAGTGACTAGTCTTGAAACCTGACTGATTTGGATCAAGAAGGTCATTCTGAGAGAGATAGCAGGAGAGCTGGCCAAGGACGGCACGTTCAAGAGTTTTGGAGAGAAAAGAAAGAAGGGATACTGGTCTGTAGTTGTTGACATCGGAGGGATCGAGTGTAGGTTTTTTCAGAAGGGGTGCAACTCTCGCTCTCTTGAAGACGGAAGGGACGTAGCCAGCGGTCAGGGATGAGTTGATGAGCGAGGTGAGGTAAGGGAGAAGGTCTCCGGAAATGGTCTGGAGAAGAGAGGAGGGGATAGGGTCAAGCGGGCAGGTTGTTGGGCGGCCGGCCGTCACAAGACGCGAGATTTCATCTGGAGAGAGGGGAGAGAAAGAGGTCAAAGCACAGGGTAGGGCAGTGTGAGCAGAACCTCACACTGCCTTCTAAAGGTAAGCAGTAACATGATGCCTTCTAAAGGTAAGCAGTAACATGATGCCTTCTAAAGGTAAGCAGTAACATGATGCCTTCTAAAGGTAAGCAGTAACATGATGCCTTCTAAAGGTAAGGAGTAACATTAACATGATGTCTTCTAAAGGTAAGCAGTAACATGATGCCTTCTAAAGGTAAGCAGTTAACATGATGCCTTCTAAAGGTAAGCAGTAACATTAACATGATGCCTTCTAAAGGTAAGCAGTAACATGATGCCTTCTAAAGGTAATGAGTAACATGATGCCTTCTAAAGGTAAGGAGTAACATGATGCCTTCTAAAGATAAGCAGTAACATTAACATGATGCCTTCTGAAGGTAAGCAGTAACATGATGCCTTCTAAAGATAAGCAGTAACATGATGCCTTCTAAAGATAAGCAGTAACATGATGCCTTCTAAAGGTAAGCAGTAACATGATGCCTTCTAAAGGTAAGCAGTAACATGATGCCTTCTAAAGGTAATGAGTAACATGATGCCTTCTAAAGGTAAGCAGTAACATGATGCCTTCTAAAGGTAAGCAGTAACATGATGCCTTCTAAAGGTAAGCAGTAACATTAACATGATGCTTTTGTCACAAGCCGGCTCATAGCCTGTGACAACAATGAGGGGACACGAACAACAGGTATAGGCCAATTCAAAAGTGTTCTTTATTATTAAACAAACTATTAACTTAAACTAAGAAACAGGAATGAGGTGTGGATGTATCATGATGTAAGGTGTATGTAAAGTGCATGGATGCGTGAATGTGTGTGTGAACATGACTGAGTGAAAACTATGTAAAACTACAAAGGAACAAACAAATCATTAGCATACCTGGAGGAGCAGAGAGAGAGAGAGGTGATTAGTAAGCAGTTTTATACCCTGAGCCCAGGTGGCTCCAATCACTAACGACCCTCCTCTGCCTGCAGGAGGAACCACCCCCTGCACTGCAGAGGAGGAGCCGTGACACCCCCCTCCTTAAAATGAGGGTCCCACCCTCAACCCAACTTCCTCCAACATATTCAAAATAATACAAATTTCCCAATAAACAAATAAAAGATACCAATCCCGGCTCCTAGCAGTAGCCCCCTGTCCCCCATCTGACTGTCCGCCCCTCAAACTCAGCAGCCTTGGTACCTGGGGAGCAATTTAAGAGGAAAGAGGCGCAGACAGCCCGTAGGGGTCAGCAGAGAAAAGATACAAGCTAGGTTAAAGGAGCACGGGGCAGAGCATTAGATCACAGGAGTGATAACATTTTAACAGGTTCACATGGCATAATTTACAGGACTTCCTATGACTATGGGGTTTCAATAAGATAGTTCAAATCTGACACTTTACGCAACACAGTGAAAGGACCACAGTATTTTGCCTGAAAAGGTGAACTTACAAGAGGCAGAAGAGCAAGTACCCGATCACCGGGACTAAACTCATGCAGCTCAGCCTGTCCGTCATATTTCAGTTTCATTTTCCGTTGAGAACATTTTAGTTTTTCTTTCGCTAGTTCACCAGCCCTATACAACTTCAACCTAAAACCATTTACATAGTCAATAAGGTTCCGAGGTGGTTCCTCAGGCAAACAACCATCCTGCAACACTGCTAAAGGCCCACGCACCTTATGGCCAAACACTAAGTCATTTGGGCTAAACCCTGTGCTTTCCTGCACTACTTCACGAGCAGCTAGTAACAGCCAAGGTAACCCCTCCTCCCAGTCGGCAGACAGTTCTGTACAATATGCACGAAGCAAGGATTTTAAAGTTTGATGAAAACGTTCCAAAGCTCCCTGGCTCTGGGCATGGAACGCAGTAGACTTGTTGTGTTTAACTTTAAGCTGTTTGAGAACCTGAGCAAATAAATGGGAGGTAAAGTTAGACCCCTGATCTGACTGGATGGTTTTTGGAATCCCAAATGTTGAAATAAATTGAGTTAACGCTTTAACTACTGATTTTGAAGTTATGGTACGCAAGGAAAAAGCTGCCGGATATCTGGTTGCTTGACACATAACAGTTAATAAGTAGCTATGACCTGACTTGGACCTTGGTAATGGCCCAACACAATCGATAATAAGATGCTCAAAAGGTTGCCCTACGGCTGGTATTGGATACAACGGTGCAGGCTTTGCAACCTGATTTGGCTTGCTTGTGCGCTGACACGTATCACAAGTTTTAATAAACTGAGATACATCCCGCTTTAAACGTGGCCAGAAAAAATAACGAAGTATGCGATCATAAGTTTTACGAACACCCATATGACCTGCCACATCACCATGTGAAGTTTGCAACACTTTATTTCGCAAGGTAGTTGGTACAACTATTTGAAAGACTGGTTCTCCTAGACCCTGATCATAGTGTGGAACCCATTTCCTGACCAACAGCCCATCAAGAAGAAAATAACACTGAGCACTATTCCTCACCACTGAATCAGGAACCACTTTATCAAACAGATCAGCCAAAGTAGTATCAGCCTTTTGCTCAGCCATCAATGAATCTCTAGAACTAGTCAACTGTTCTGTCTGGAGTTTGACTGGCAACTCAAGACTTTCTGGCTTACTCTCAATCTCCTTACGAGAGGCTGCGCGGGTAACCACACAAACTGGAAATACCTCAGGAGACACAGTTCTGATCCGGAGATTCCCTTGCAGGGGACACTGAAGGTTGCTTCTTACAGATGTTTAATTTGCCATCTGCCCACACCTTACTACCTGCCAAGTCATTCCCCAAAATCATGTGTACTCCCTCTACTGGCAACTGGGGTCTAACCCCAACATCTACATCACCCTCTACCAGACCACATTTTAGGGTAACTTCATGTAAAGGACAAGAGAATGGAACTAAACCCATACCACATACCATTACACAACGGCCAGTATCAGACTCTTTAGAGAACGGCAAAAGAGATTCCAGAATAAAAGAATCTAAAGCTCCAGTGTCTCTTAGGATCTTGATTTTAACATTCTGGTTGCCATCTACCAGGGACACTACACCATCTGAAATAAAGGCTGAAAAATCACAGCGGGGAAGACTGAGAATCAAACTCAACTAGTGGCTGAAACAGCTCACCCTGGTGGTCAGAGGCTGTAACAGGACTTTCCATCACAGCAGGTTTAACTTGACCTGACTGTTTTGAATGAAGCCGAGGACAATCTTTCTTCCAATGTCCTTCAACTAAACAGTAGCGACAGGTATTAGCATTAACCGGTGCTTTAAGTCCTCCAGACCCAAACTTCCCCTGAGGCCTTTGGAAAGAAGCCCCCCAAAAAGGTGACCTACTATTCCTAGGAGTAAAGTTATTTTCATGGTACATGTCACTGTTTGACTCAAAATGGCTTTTATGTGTTAGCCTGTACTCATCTGCAAGGATGGCTGTATCACTTGGAGACTTAACTTTACGTTCATTCATGTATGTAGCAACCTGGTCAGACACAGAATTTTTGAACTGTTCTAACACAATCAAATTAGACAGACCCTCAAAAGTACTAACTTCAGAAGCTGTACACCAACGATTAAATGCAGAAGTCAAATCACAAACAAACTCAGAATAGGTTTGTGAATCTAACTTTTTCCTGTAACGAAAACGTTGACGGTATGCCTCTGGCACAAGCTCGTAGACCTTCAGAACTGCTGATTTAACTTTAGCATAAACTTTACTGTCAGCTACACTCAGTGCTGCCTCACGTGCTTTACCTGTAAGTACACATTGCAACAACATAGTCATGTCCAAATCTGACCAAGCTCTAGCTTCTGCAATACGCTCAAATAAAGAAAAGTATGTGTCTGGATCTGACTCATCAAATTTAGGCAACAAATGGCAACAAATGAAGATTCTGTGAAACATCAAACTGTGGTAGTCTTTCCGGTCTATTAGCATTTCTCAATCGCTCTCTCTAATTGCATTTGCAACAGTTCCCTCTGCTGCTCAAAAGTTAATGAAGGGCTAGACTGAAAACTTGCACCCTCACTACTAGCAGACTGACCGCCAAAAACACCCATTTCCCTAAGACCCTGCTTTAAGCTAGTTTTAACAGTCTCTTTAATTTTTTTTATCAACAATCTCAATCTGATAATGTTCAGCAATTTCAATTAACTGCTCCTTAGTACACAACTCTAAGGCTACCTCTGAAGGAGCTTGAACAAAACTACTCAAAATGGAAGACATTTTCCTCAACCAATACAACTATTACAAATGCTCAAAAAAACACAACTCACCTGCTGTCAGTCTGGGTTCAAGGACAGGAGCCACACCCCACTATCCTCCAAAAACTACTAACTAACTGGCCCTGGTCTTCGTGCAGTCACATGTGGTGGGGTTTTATGCACACAAAACCAGTGGAGTGGAAAAGACAACCAGAAACTGGCAGCCCTCCCATAACCATGGAGGTGCTCCCGAGCCGATGTAGGGGAAAAGGGAAAGGGATGCTCTACCCACGTTCACTGCCACCTAAAACAAAAACACCACAAGCCTCCTATGGACACTTGCTGATATGCCTGAACAGGAGAGGACTCCCACCTGAACAAAACCCAGAAAAACCCAGTGAATTGCTTAGCTACCAAGCTAACTGAACCAAAAGAACACATGGCTCTCAACGCTCTCTTCAACAAAATTGGCCCAACCAAAACATCCCCTCAAACAAAAAAACATTTGGCAAACTCAACTAAACTAACCCAAATGAACTACTATCCCGGATGAGCCCCCACTTGTCACAAGCCGGCTCATAGCCTGTGACAAAAATGAGGGGACATGAACAACAGGTATAGGCCAATTTAAAAGTGTTCTTTATTATAGACAACTTTCTCATGGCTTCTGGAGGGAAATGCTGTTGGAATGCTCAACCGGTGTCGCTCATTCAGCCGACAAAAACTCTCAACCGGTTCTCCCCATTAAGCAGCGAGTCGGAGTCAGAGGCCGAGCCTTCTCTGGTCTCTCCTCCACCCGTTACGGGGTCATTGGCGACTCCATTACCCGCAGTATTAGACTTAAAACGAATCACCCAGCGATCATACACTGTTTACCAGGGGGCAGGGCTACCGACGTTAAGGCTAATCTGAAGATGGTGCTGAAGATGGTGCTGGCTAAAGCTAAAACTGGCGAGTGTAGAGAGTATAGAGATATTGTTATCCACGTCGGCACCAACGATGTTAGGATGAGACAGTCAGAGGTCACCAAGCGCAACATAGCTTCAGCGTGTAAATCAGCTAGAAAGATGTGTCGGCATCGAGTAATTGTCTCTGGCCGCCTCCCAGTTAGGGGGAGTGATGAGCTCTACAGCAGAGTCTCACAACTCAATCGCTGGTTGAAAACTGTTTTCTGCCCCTCCCAAAAGATAGAATTTGTAGATAATTGGCCCTCTTTCTGGGACTCACCCACAAACAGGACCAAGCCTGGCCTGTTGAGGAGTGACGGACTCCATCCTAGCTGGAGGGGGGCTCTCATCTTATCTACCAACATAGAAAGGGCTCTAACTCCTTTAGCCCCACAATGAAATAGGGTGCAGGCCAGGCAGCAGGCTGTTAGCCAGCCTGCCAGCTTAGTGGAGTCTGACACTAGCACAGTCAGTGTAGTCAGCTCAGCTATCCCCATTGAGACTGTGTCTGTGCCTTGACCTAGGTTGGGCAAAACTTAACATGGCGGTGTTTGCTTTAGCAATCTCACTAGGATAAAGACCTCCTCCATTCCTGCCATTATTGAAAGAGATTTTGACACCTCACATCTCAAAATAGGGCTACATAATGTTAGATCCCTCACTTCCAAGGCAGTTATAGTCAATGAACTAATCACTGATTATAATCTTGATGTGATTGGCCTGACTGAAACATGGCTTAAGCCTGATGAATTTACTGTGTTAAATGAGGCCTCACCTCCTGGTTACACTAGTGACCATATCCCCCGTGCATCCCGCAAAGGCGGAGGTGTTGCTAACATTTATGATAGCAAATTTAAATTTACAAAAATAATTACTGCGTTTTTGTCTTTTGAGCTTCTAGTCATGAAATCTATGCAGCCTACTCAATCACTTTTTATAGCTACTGTTTACATGCCTCCTGGGCCATATACAGCATTCCTCACTGAGTTCCCTGAATTCCTATCGGACATTGTAGTCATGGTAGATAATATTCACATTTTTGTTGACTTTAATATTCATATGGAAAAGTCCACAGACCCACTCCAAAAGTCTTTTGGAGCCATCATCGACTCAGTGGGTTTTGTCCAACATGTCTCTGGACCTACTCACTGCCACAGTCATACTCTGGACCTAGTTTTGTCCCATGGAATAAATGTTGTAGATCTTAATGTTTTCCCACATAATCCTGGACTATCGGACCACCATTTTATTACGTTTACAATCGCAACAAATAATCTGCTCAGACCCCAACCAAGGAGCATCAAAAGTCGTGCTATAAATTCTCAGACAACACAAAAATTCCTTGATGCCCTTCCAGACTCCTTCTGCCTACCCAAGGACGTCGGAGGACAAAAATCAGTTAACCACTTAACTGAGGAACTCAATTTAACCTTGCGCAATTCCCTAGATGCAGTTGCACCCCTCCAAAAGGCTTCATCGACTCAGTGGGTTCCAGAAATTTGTAACGGAAATGGCGCCACACCAAACTGGAAGTCTTCCGACTAGCTTGGAAAAACAGTACCGTGCAGTATCGAAGAGCCCTCACTGCTGCTCGATCATCCTACTTTTCCAACTTAATTGAGGAAAACAACGAACAATCCAAAATTTATTTTTGATACTGTTGCAAAGCTAACTAAAAAGCAGCATTCCCCAAGAGAGGATGGCTTTCACTTCAGCAGTAATAAATTCATGAACTTCTTTGAGGAAAAGATCATGATCATTAGAAAGCAAATGACGGGCTCCTCTTTAAATCTGCGTATTCCTCCAGGGCTTAGCTGTCCTGGATCTGCACAGCTCTGCCAGGGCCTGGGATCGGGAGAGACACTTAAGTGTTTTAGTACTATATCTCTTGACACAATGATGAAAATAATCATGGCCACTAAACCTTCAAGCTGCATACTGGACCCTATTCCAACTAAACTACTGAAAGAGCAGCTTCCTGTGCTTGGCCCTCCTATGTTGAACATAATAAATGGCTCACTATCCACCGGATGTGTACCAAACTCACTAAAAGTGGCAGTAATAAAGCCTCTCTTGAAAAAGGCAAACCTTGACCCAGAAAATATAAAAAACTATCGGCCTATATCGAATCTTCCATTCCTCTCAACAATTTTAGAAAAATCTGTTGCACAGCAACTGCTTTCCTGAAGACAAACAATGTATTTGAAATGCTTCAGTCTGGTTTCAAACCCCATCATAGCA
Organism: Salvelinus fontinalis; assembly: GCF_029448725.1. Classification (NCBI taxonomy): domain Eukaryota; kingdom Metazoa; phylum Chordata; class Actinopteri; order Salmoniformes; family Salmonidae; genus Salvelinus; species Salvelinus fontinalis. The sequence continues at coordinate 39,565,259 of NC_074684.1, read as the reverse complement.
CTGAGTGTGCACTTGTGAAGGTGGTAAATGACCTTTTAATGGCGTCAGACCGAGGCTCTGCATCTGTCCTCGTGCTCCTAGACCTTAGTGCTGCTTTTGATACCATCGATCAGCACATTCTTTTGGAGAGACTGGAAACCCAAATTGGTCTACACGGACAAAATCTGGCCTGGTTTAGATCTTATCTGTCGGAAAGATATCAGTTTGTCTCTGTGGATGGTTTGTCCTCTGACAATTCAACTGTAAGTTTCAGTGTTTCTCAAGGTTCCGTTTTAGGACCACTATTGTTTTCACTATCTATTTTACCTCTTGGTCACTCGGAAACATGTTAATTTTCTTTCCCTGCTATGCGGACGATACACAGCTGTACATTTCGATGAAACATGGTGAAGCCCCAAAATTGCCCTCCCTGGAAGCCTGTGTTTCAGACATGAAGTGGGTGGCGGAAAATTGTTTACTTTTAAACTCGGACAAAACTGAGATGGTTTTGTCCCACGAAACAAAAGATCTGACAATGGATCTGGATCTGGATCTGACAATTAATCTTGATGGTTGTACAGTCGTCTCAAATAAAACCCTGAAGGACCTCGGCGTTACTCTGGACCCTGATCTCTCTTTTGACGAACATATCAAGACTATTTCAAGGACAGCATTTTTCCATCTACTTAACATTGCAAAAATCTGAATCTTTCTGTCCAAAAATGATGCATAAAAATTAATCCATGCTTTCTTCGTTTGTCCTTCGTTACTTTGAAATCTCCTTTTTTTTTAAGAAAAGCATTTTTTTTTGTCCATTTTAAATAACATCAAATTGATCAGAAATACAGTGTAGACATTGTTAACCTTTCTAGGCCACACGTTCCGCTAGCGGAACCCCTGACAACATTCCGCTGAAAAGGCAGCGCGGGAAATTCAAAAATATTTTTGGGAAATATGTAACTTTCACACATTAACAGTCCAATACAGCAAATGAAAGATAAACATCTTGCTAATCTACCCATCGTGTCTGATGTCATTTTCTTTACAGCGAAAACACAACATATTAGATCACCGCCAAGTCCAAAAAACAAAGCCATTTTCCCAGCCAAAGATAGGAGTCACAAAAAGCAGAAATAGAGATAAAATGAATCACTAACCTTTGATGATCTTCATCAGATGACACTCATAGGACATCATTTAAACAATACATTTATGTTTTGTTCGATAATGTGCATATTTATATCCACAAATCTGAGTTTACATTGGCGCCATGTTCAGGAATGCCTCCAAAATATCCGGAGAAATTACAGAGAACCACATCTAATAACAGGAATATTCATCATACACTTTGATGAAAGATACATGTTTTACATAGAACTAAAGATACACTTGTTCTTAATGCAACCGCTGTGTCAGATTTCAAAAAAACTTTACGGAAAACGCACACCATGCAATAATCTGAGACGGCGCTCAGACATGAACAACATTTCTCCGCCATGTTAGAGTCAACAGAAATACGAAATTACATCATAAATATTCCCTTACCTTTGATGATCTTCATCAGAATGCACTCCCAGGAGTCCTAGTTCCACAATAAATTGTTGTTTTGTTCGATAATGTCAATTATTTATGTCCAAGTAGCTACTTTTGCTAGCACGTTTAGTACACATGTCCAAACGCTCGCGCAGATCCAGGCGAACTCGGACCAAAACTTCAAAACGTTATACTACAGGTCGAATAAACTTGTCAAACTAAGTAGAGAATCAATTTTCAGGATGTTGTTATCATAAATATCCAATAACGTTCCAACCGGAGAAGTCCTTTGTGTCTATAGAAGCACTGGAACGCAAGTCTATATCATGTGGAATGCGCATGACCAGGACCTGGCTCTCTGCCAGACCACTGACTCAAACAGCTCCCATCCGGCCCCACATCACACTAGAGGCTTCATTCAACGTTCTACAGACTGTTGACATCTAGTGGAAGGCGTAGGAAGTGCAAACAGATCCATATTCCACTGGGATTTCAATAGGCGATGAGTTGAAAATCCACCAGCCTCAGAATTTCCACTTCCTGTTTGGAAGTTTGCCTGCCATATGAGTTCTGTTATACTCACAGACATCATTCAAACAGTTTTAGAAACTTCAGAGTATTTTCTATCCAATAATATGCATATATTAGCATCTGGGACAGAGTAGGAGGCAGTTCACTCTGGGCACGCTATTCATCCAAAGTGAAAATGCTGCCCCCTATCCCTAAAAAGTTAATGTTGTAAATGACTATTGTAGCTGGAAACGGCAAAATATGGAATATCTACATAGGCATACAGAGGCCCATTATCAGCAACCATCACTCCTGTGTTCCAATGGCACGTTGTGTTAGTTAATCCAAGTTTATAATTTTAAAAGGCTAATTGATCATTAGAAAACCCTTTTACAATTATGTTAGCACAGCTGAAAACTGTTGTGCTGATTTAAAGAAGAAATAAAACTGGCCTTCTTTAGACTTGTTGAGTATCTGAAGCATCAGCATTTGTGGGTTCGATTACAGGCTCAAAATGGCCAGAAACAAAGAACTTTCTTCTGAAACATTTCACTCTATTCTTGAAATGAAGGCTATTCCATGCGAGAAATTACCAAGAAACTGAAGATCTCGTGCAACGCTGTGTACTACTCCCTTCACAGAACAGCGCAAACTGGCTCTAACCAGAATAGAAGGAGTGGGAGGCCCCGGTGCACAACTGAGCAAGAGGACAAGTACATTAGAGTGTCTAGTTTGAGTAACAGGTCCTCAACTGGCAGCTTCATTAAATAGTACCCACAAAACACCAACATCAAGAACTTTTCTAAGTGAGCCCAAACTTTTGAACAGTAGTGTACCTACACGTGCGCTACGGTCACAAGATCCAGGCCTCCTTATTGTCCCTAGAATTTCTAAGCAAACAGCTGGAGGCAAGGCTTTCTCCTATAGAGCTCCATTTTTATGGAATGGTCTGCCTATCCATGTGAGAGACGTAGACTCGGTCTCGACCTTTAAGTCTTATTGAAGACTCATCTCTTCAGTAGGTCATATGATTGAGTGTAGTCTGGCCCAGGAGTGTGAAGGTGAACGGAAAGGCACTGGAGCAACGACCCACCCTTGCTGTCTCTGCCTTGCCGGGTTCCCCTCTCTCCACTGGGATTCTCTGCTTTTAACCCTATTACAGGGGCTGAGTCACTGGCTTACTGGTGCTCTTGCATCCCATTCCTAGGAGGGGTGCGTCACTTGAGTGGGTTGTAGCCCTGACATCTGTATTCTGTCCTGCAGGGTGGTATGCTGTCCTGTAGCCCCGACATCTGTTTTCCACCCTGCAGGGTGGTATGCTGTCCTGTAGCCCTGACATCTGTATTCCACCCTGCAGGGTGGTATGCTGTCCTGTAGCCCCGACATCTGTATTCTACCCTGCAGGGTGGTATGCTGTCCTGTAGCCCTGACATCTGTTTTCCACCCTGCAGGGTGGTATGCTGTCCTGTAGCCCCGACATCTGTATTCTACCCTGCAGGGTGGTATGCTGTCCTGTAGCCCCGACATCTGTTTTCCACCCTGCAGGGTGGTATGCTGTCCTGTAGCCCCGACATCTGTTTTCCACCCTGCAGGGAAGAGTTGAGGTAAGAGTTGAATACCCCTGGCCTATACCATTCCTGCTGAAGCAGTCTTCTGCCAACATCATTATTAGGATATAAAAGGTGCTTATGATTTGAGCAGTGTGGGTGCCACAAGCCTTCATGGGGTGTGGTACTCCTAAAAATTCTTCAAGGTTTGCAGCTCTGTAAATGTGTAAAGTGATTAAAGCATATGTAGCTAGTTGTGTAAGACATTTTCTAAATAAAGGATTAATGGTTTTTAATGTGTGGATGCTTTTCTCCTTCCAGAAAACCACAGCTGATTCAAAGGGGTTGCGGTGGAATTCCAACGATTCCGTGCTACCAGCCGCGAGGATACTCTTGTGCATCCTCTGTCGAAGTCGGTAATAGAGGAGGGGACTGCTGATGAATTGACACGCTCCTCGCCGCTCCTCGACCGAAGAGGAGAGTGGGGTTGTGTGCTACCCAGTTCTTTATCCTTTTCCAGAAGTGAACTCTTACACACTCCTTCATGTTGTCTTACATCCGCTGGCGGCATTCCTATGCAACGCTCATCCCTCAGTACAGGCTCAATCGTGTTTGTGTGTGGGAATCGTGTCTGCATATGTGAATTGTGTCAGTCATTTCAGTCGCTGTGGTAGCTGACGTGTATAGTGTTGAGTCATCCGCATACGTAGACAGACTGGCTTTACTCCAAGTCAGTGACATGTTGTTGGTAAAGATTGAAAAAGCAAGGGGCCTAAACAGCTGCCCTGGGGAATTCCTGATTCTAACTGCAAGGGGCCTAAACAGCTGCCCTGGGGAATTCCTGATTCTAACTGCAAGGGGCCTAAACAGCTGCCCTGGGGAATTCCTGCTTCTACCTGGATTATGTCGGAGAAGTTTCCATTAAAGAACACCCTGTGTGTTCTGTTAGACAAGTAACTCTTTATCCACATTGTAGCAGGGGGTGTAAAGCCATAACACATAAGTTTTTCGAGCAGCAGACTATGATCGATAATGTCAAGAGCTGCACTGACGTCTAACAAGACAGCCCCCACAATAATTTTATCATCAATTTATCTCAGCCAATCATCAGTCATTTGTGTAAGTGCCGTGCTTGTATTGCTACCACTGTATCATCAAAGGTATTATCTAAGTGAGTTTCGGAGATTGTCAGAATATGAATGTCATCTGTTACTAGCAAGTTATTGACTTAATGGACCTTGTTTCTCAGGCTGCATATGTTAATTTGGCTATTTTTAGCATTTTTCTGGGGTTCTTGATTGTTTTTAATGCTTTACTAGGTAGCTTATCGGAAGTAAACTTGATAGTGCAGGGTGAGCTGCACAAAGTGGTCTTCCTACTGGTACACACCGCCTCAGTGTTAACAGTGGTCTTCCTACTAGGGCACACCGCCTCAGTGTTAACAGTGGTCTTCCTACTAGGGCACACCGCCTCATTGTTAACAGTGGTCTTCCTACTAGGGCACACCGCCTCAGTGTTAACAGTGGTCTTCCTACTAGGACACACCACCTCAGTGTTAACAGTGGTCTTCCTCCTAGGACACACCACCTCAGTGTTAACAGTGGTCTTCCTACTAGGGCACACACCCCTAGGATCATGTACATTAATGCAGCATTATGATGACTCATTGTCACAATGGTAGGGATTAACTGAGCTGGTCTTGAATCATTGATAAGTCATTGTTTAAACTCAGCCTTGAAATGCAAGGACAAAGTCCAGATGCCAAGGTGATTTGGATGGACTCCATCATTCCTGTAGAGTATCTTCTGTTTCCAGAAGGTGTCAAAGTTATCAATAAAAGTGACTCCAGCAGAGCTACAGTCTTTTAGCCAGATGTGTAATGCCAGCAGTCTGCTGAATCTTTCACACCCCAATGTGTGAAAGATTTCACACCCCCTTTCACAATCTTTCACACCACAATGATGGTACTGGACCTGAAATTATTGTCCATTTTGGTAGTCTTTTAAGTCAGTTCTTTAAAATCCATTTTCAGATGTTCCGAGCTAGCCCCCCTTGATGTGGTTTGACCCCACATGGACTAGGAGAGTGTCAGCTCCCGGCATCTGCGATAGAACAGTCGGAAGCAGCTTTGTGATGTCCTGTACTCGTGCTCCTGGGTATCCTCACGGCCTGATGAGGGTGGGAGCTCTGAGGATCTGAACACGAGGTAGAAGCAACCAGAGAGGGAGACAGATCCGAGGACGAAGACACAGGTACCTCTGGATCCGAACTTGAATGGCAAGCCCCCAAGGAAGAAGACACAGGAACATCTGGATCCAGGGCGGCAAAGCTGTTTCTGGTCTGTGTCAGGTCCGGGCTCAACATCTCCAAGGAGACCCACGTTGCCAGAGGACGCTGTCTTCGACTTCCATGGCGAGTGACGTACCTCCATGGCTGGTTGGTTGGGTCGAGAACAGCTCCGTTCTCCAGGGAAGGGGGAGACCCCTTCGTGGATGGAACCCTGCTGAGCACCGACCAGTCGGATACGGCGTCGAAACTACCCCCAGGCCAGAGCGGCGTCTGGCTACTGGAAGAAAACGTTGGCGGGCGTGGATTCCCCAGTAGGTTTGCAAGCAGTGCTACATTGAAAGTCAGCGCGGTCCACATTGTCTTGAAACAAAGCGAAGTAAACACAGCTCCTGCAGCGCTGGAAACGTTCAATAGCAACCTCCATTTGATACCGCCGAGCCAGCTAGGCTAGCTGGGCTTCCGTGTCTCTCCCCCTTTTGTGGAATCTGGCAGGATCCCGGGACAGACAGCAGCGCTCATAGAAACTAAGCCCAGCAGATCTGCAGGATTCAAAATCAAATAAAAGTATATAAAAACACTGTCAGCTTTACAAAAACAATAAACCGAGATCTCTCGATCAGCTTTTGGCATTCAACACTGTATGTGAATGGTGTGTTTGTGATTGGTATCTGTGTGTGTAAATGGTTGATGTTTGAGAGAGTGGCCAGCAGAGGGAGCTGTTTGTGTATGAACTATTATTGAGTGAACCGTGTCTGTGGGTGTGGATGGTGCCTGTGTGTGTGAATCGTGTGTGTATACTGTATGTGAATGGTGTCTGTATATGTGAATGGTGTCTGTATATGTGAATGGTGTCTGTATATGTGAATGGTGTTTGTGTGTGTGAATCGTGTGTGTGTGAATGGTGTCTGTGTGTGTGAATCGTGTGTTTGTGAATGGTTTATGTTTGAGAGAGTGGCCAGCAGAGGGAGCTGTTTGTGTATGAACTATTATTGAGTCCATGTTCATCACTTCTCTCCTCTATTGTCTCTCTCCCTCCTCTATTATACCCCTCCCTCCTCCTCCTTTCTCTGCAACCTCTTCTTCCAATGAATGCTACTTTGAGATTGGCTAGAGTGCAATCAATACTTATCTGTAGTAGGGTTAAAAGAAACCGTGAAGTACAAGTCAGAAACAGGTCTGTAGTAGAAGTCAGGAGAAACAGGTCTGTGGTAGAAACAGGTCTGTAGTAGAAGTCAGGAGAGACAGAAAGTCAGGAGAAACAGGTCTGTAGAAGAAGTAAGGAGAAACAGGTCTATAGTAGAAGTAAGGAGAAACAGGTCTGTAGTAGAAGTCAGGAGAAACAGGTCTGTAGTAGAAGTCAGGAGAAAGAGGAAGTCAGGAGAAACAGGTCTGTAGTAGAAGTAAGGAGAAACAGGTCTGTAGTAGAAGTCAGGAGAAACAGGTCTGTAGTAGAAGTCAGGAGAAACAGAAAGTCAGGAGAAACAGGTCTGTAGAAGAAGTCAGGAGAAACAGGTCTGTAGTAGAAGTCAGGAGAAACAGGAAGTTAGGAGAAACAAGTCTGTAGTAGAAGGAAGGAGAAACAGGTCTGTAGTAGAAGTCAGGAGAAACAGGTCTGTAGTAGAAGTCAGGAGAAACAGGTCTGTAGTACAAGTCAGGAGAAACAGGTCTGTAGTAGAAGTCAGGAGAAACAGGAAGTCAGGAGAAACAGGTCTGTAGTAGAAGTCAGGGGTAACAGGTATGCAGTAGAAGTCAGGAGAAACAGGTCTGTAGTAGAAGTCAGGAGAAACAGATCTGTAGAAGTAGTCAGGAGAAACAGGTCTGTAGAAGAAGTCAGGAGAAACAGGTCTGTAGTAAAAGTCAGGAGAAACAGGAAGTCAGGAGAAACAGGTCTATAGTAGAAGTCAGGAGAAACAGGTCTGTAGAAGAAGTCAGGAGAAACAGGTCTGTAGTAAAAGTCAGGAGAAACAGGAAGTCAGGAGAAACAGGTCTATAGTAGAAGTCAGGAGAAACAGGAAGTCAGGAGAAACAGGAAGTCAGGAGAAACAGGTCTGTAGTAGAAATCAGGAGAAACAGGTCTGTAGAAGAAGTCAGGAGAAACAGGTCTGTAGTAAAAGTCAGGAGAAACAGGAAGTCAGGAGAAACAGGTCTATAGTAGAAGTCAGGAGAAACAGGAAGTCAGGAGAAACAGGTCTATAGTAGGAACAGGTCTGTAGTAGAAGTCAGTAGAAATCGGGTTGGAGTCGGTTCAGGGAACAGGTCTGTAGTAGGAACAGGTCTGTAGTAGAAGTCAGGAGAAACAGGTCTATAGTAGGAACAGGTCTGTAGTAGAAGTCAGGGGTTGGAGTCGGTTCAGGGAACAGGTCTGTAGTAGAAGTCAGTAGAAGTCAGGGGTTGGAGTCGGTTCAGGGAACAGGTCTGTAGTAGAAGTCAGTAGAAGTCAGGGGTTGGAGTCGGTTCAGGGAACAGGTCTGTAGTAGAAGTCAGTATTAATCAGCGGTTGGAGTCGGTTCAGGGAACAGAATCGAGAACTGGAAAAGACAACTTTTTCCAAAAACAGATTTTTTAATAACTATTTTTTTTTTACATTGCAGGATTTTTTTCTTTCTAGTCCCACAAAAAAGCGCAACAAAGTGCCTATGCTAACCCCTCTCTGTCACTCAGAAATGTATTCCAGCATCTGAGCCGTCTGCCTGCAAGCTAACAATCTGAGCCAGTGAGTGTTTAGGCTACCTGCCCCTCCCCTCCGAAGCCTAGGTTACTGTACTGACGTTACCATAGGTTACTGTACTGATGTTACCATAGGTTACTGTACTGATGTTACCATAGGTTACTGTACTGACGTTACCATAGGTTACTGTACTGATGTTACCATAGGATAATATAGACATAAAGACTGGTATCTATAGAGTCTGAAGGATCTGGTGGGTCAACATAAAGACTGGTGTCTATAGAGTCTGAAGGATCTGGTGAGTCAACATAAAGACTGGTGTCTATAGAGTCTGAAGGATCTGGTGGGTCAACATAAAGACTGGTGTCTATAGAGTCTGAAGGATCTGGTGGGTCAACATAAAGACTGGGGTCTATAGAGTCTGAAGGATCTGGTGGGTCAACATAAAGACTGGTGTCTATAGAGTCTGAAGGATCTGGTGGGTCAACATAAAGACTGGTATCTATAGAGTCTGAAGGATCTCTTGGGTCAACATAAAGACTGGGGTCTATAGAGTCTGAAGGATCTGGTGGGTCAACATAAAGACTGGTGTCTATAGAGTCTGAAGGATCTCTTGGGTCAACATAAAGACTGGTGTCTATAGAGTCTGAAGGATCTGGTGGATTAACATAAAGACTGGTGTCTATAGAGTCTGAAGGATCTGGTGGGTCAACATAAAGACTGGTGTCTATAGAGTCTGAAGGATCTGGTGAGTCAACATAAAGACTGGTGTCTATAGAGTCTGAAGGATCTCTTGGGTCAACATAAAGACTGGGGTCTATAGAGTCTGAAGGATCTGGTGGGTCAACATAAAGACTGGTGTCTATAGAGTCTGAAGGATCTCTTGGGTCAACATAAAGACTGGTGTCTATAGAGTCTGAAGGATCTGGTGAGTCAACATAAAGACTGGTGTCTATAGAGTCTGAAGGATCTGGTGGGTCAACATAAAGACTGGTGTCTATAGAGTCTGAAGGATCTGGTGGGTCAACATAAAGACTGGTATCTATAGAGTCTGAAGGATCTCTTGGGTCAACATAAAGACTGGGGTCTATAGAGTCTGAAGGATCTGGTGGGTCAACATAAAGACTGGTGTCTATAGAGTCTGAAGGATCTCTTGGGTCAACATAAAGACTGGGGTCTATAGAGTCTGAAGGATCTGGTGGGTCAACATAAAGACTGGTATCTATAGAGTCTGGAGGATCTGGTGGGTCAACATAAAGACTGGTGTCTATAGAGTCTGAAGGATCTAGTGGAGTAACATAAAGACTGGTGTCTATAGAGTCTGGAGGATCTGGTGGGTCAACATAAAGACTGGTGTCTATAGAGTCTGAAGGATCTAGTGGAGTAACATAAAGACTGGTGTCTATAGAGTCTGGAGGATCTGGTGGAGTAACATAAAGACTGGTGTCTATAGAGTCTGAAGGATCTGGTGGGTCAACATAAAGACTGGTGTCTATAGAGTCCTTACTGTTGCCCCCGTCAACACGCTCTCTCTGGAACACGCCCACCGCCGCCTCTGAAAGGCATCTACCTGTTACGTAGATGGAAAAAAGCTGTCCTTGAAACAGACTTGATATGTTCGTCAAAAGAGAGGTCAGGGTCCAGAGTAACGAGGTTCTTCACAGTTTTATTTGAGACGACTTTACAACCATCAAGATTATTTGTCAGATTCAACAGAAGATCTCTTTGTTTCTTGGGACCTAGAACAAGCATCTCTGTTTTGTCCGAGTTTAAAAGTAGAAAGTTTGCAGCCATCCACTTCCTTATGTCTGAAACACAGGCTTCTAGTGATGGCAATTTTGGGGCTTCACCATGTTTCATTGAAATGTACAGCTGTGTGTCATCCACATAGCAGTGAAAGTTAACATGATGTTTTCGAATGACATCCCCAAGAGGTAAGATATATAGTGAAAACAATAGTGGTCCTAAAACGGAACCTTGAGGAACACTGAAATTTACAGTTGATTTGTCGGAGGACAAACCATCCACAGAGACAAACTGATATCTTTCCGACAGATAAGAACAAAACCAGGCCAGAACTTGTCCGTTTAGACCAATTTGGGTTTCCAATCTCTCCATAAGAATGTGGTGATCGATGGCATCAAAAGCAGAACTAAGGTCTAGTAGCACAAGGACAGATGCAGATTCTCGATCTGATGCCATTCAAATGTAATTTACCACCTTCACAAGTGCAGTCTCAGTGCTATGATGGTGTCTAAAACCAGACTGAAGCATTTCGTATACATTGTTTGTCTTCAGGAAGGCAGTGAGTTGCTGCGCAACAGCTTTTTCAAAAAATGTTGAGAGGAATGGAGGATTCGATATAGGCCGATAGTTTAAAAAAATATTTTCTGGGTCAAGGTTTGGCTTTTTCAAGAGAGGCTTTATTACTGCCACTTTTAGTGAGTTTGGTACACATCTGGTAGATAGAGAGCCGTTTATTATTTTCAGCATAGGAGGGCCAAGCACAGGAAGCAGCTCTTTCAGTAGTTTAGTTGGAATAGGGTCCAGTATGCAGCTTGAAGGTTTAGAGGCCATGATTATTTTCATCATTGTGTCAAGAGATATAGTACTAAAACACTTGAGTGTCTCTCTTGATCCTAGGTCCTGGCAGAGTTGTGCAGACTCAGGACAACTGAGCTTTGGAGGAATACGCAGATTTAAAGAGGAGTCCGTAATTTGCTTTCTAATGATCATGATCTTTTCCTCAAAGAAGTTTATGAATTTATTACTGCTGAAGTGAAAGCCATCCTCACTTGGGGAATGCTGCTTTTTAGTTAGCTTTGCGACAGTATCAAAAACACAGACTGTGTGGTGAAGAAGGCGCAACCTCAGGAGGGTGAAGAAATTTGGCTTGGCACCTAAAGCCCTCACAAACCTTTACAGATGCACATTTGAGAGCATCCTGTCGGGCTGTATCACCGCGTGGTGCATTACTCATTTCATATGTATATACTATATTCTATTCTATCCCACTGTATTTTAGTGAATGCGGCTCCAACATTGCTCGTCCAAACATTTATATATTCTTAATTCCATTCCTTTACTTAGATTTGTGTGTATTGTTGTGAAATTGTTCGATATTACTTGTTAGATATTTCTGCACTGTTGTAGCTAGAAACACAACCATTTCTCTTCACCTGCAATGTGACCAATGACATTTTATTTTATTTGATTTGAGAGAAAGGAAGAACGACAGAAATGCTCTTGTGAAGCGGGAAAACATTTTGTGTACTAAAAATATTTATTTCCCCCAAAATGTATTTAAGTGCACTCTACTTTACCCACCTTAACAAAATAAGTTTAAAATACGTTTATAGTTTAATATTTTATCGAGAGAGTCGTCTCAATTCGCTGTTTGGATTAACGAAGGTTCCATACACTTCGGGAGCTCGCTTGGATGCGTCGGATCGGAAGCTGGAGAGGACGGTTTGGTGTGAGGGAATTTGAGGACTTCGTTGACGCTTGACATTGTTTTTTTCGGATGCATGTAGGGCACTGTAACTATAGGGTTAGCCTAATGTTTTTCTGAGCTCCAACAAACATTTTTCAGTTTAGCACCCGGGTTTATTAAGCTGTCTTAAAGTTGTATTGTGTCATGTGTATTGCAGATTGAGTGTATCATTAATTATTTTCTATTTAAACATTCTATCTATAACTAAGAACTCTGGTCTCTCTATCTGCAGGTTACAGGTTTATTACAAACTGACAGTGTCCTTTTCACCATACTTAATGTACTGATTTATCTGAGCCTGTGGTGAGAGGGTAACACGTCTATTGAGTGGGTCTGATCACAGCCGGCCAGTGTGATGCCATAGTAACAGTGTATCGTGTGGTATAGGAGTGGGGCTTATCACAGGAGGCCAGTGTGATGCCATAGTAACAGTGTATCGTGTGGCATAGGAGTGGGGCTTATCACAGGAGGCCAGTGTGATGCCATGGTAACAGTGTATCATGTGATATAGGAGTGGGGCTTATCACAGGAGGCCAGTGTGATGCCATAGTAACAGTGTATCGTGTGATATAGGAGTGGGGCTTATCACAGGAGGCCAGTGTGATGCCATGGTAACAGTGTATCATGTGATATAGGAGTGGGGCTGATCACAGGAGGCCAGTGTGATGCCATGGTAACAGTGTATCGTGTGGCATAGGAGTGGGGCTTATCACAGGAGGCCAGTGTGATGCCATAGTAACAGTGTATCATGTGATATAGGAGTGGGGCTGATCACAGGAGGCCAGTGTGATGCCATAGTAACAGTGTATCATGTGATATAGGAGTGGGGCTTATCACAGGAGGCCAGTGTGATGCCATGGTAACAGTGTATCATGTGATATAGGAGTGGGGCTGATCAAATCAAAGTTTATTTGTCACGTGACCTTACAGTGTAATGCTGAATACAACAGGTGTAGTAGACCTCACAGTGAAATGCTGAATACAACAGGTGTAGTAGACCTTACAGTGTAATGCTGAATACAACAGGTATAGTAGACCTTACAGTGAAATGCTGAATACAACAGGTGTAGTAGACCTTACAGTGAAATGCTGAATACAACAGGTGTAGTAGACCTTACAGTGAAATGCTGAATACAACAGGTGTAGTAGACCTTACAGTGAAATGCTGAATACAACAGGTGTAGGTAGACCTTACAGTGAAATGCTGAATACAACAGGTGTAGTAGACCTTACAGTGAAATGCTGAATACAACAGGTGTAGTAGACCTCACAGTGAAATGCTGAATACAACAGGTGTAGTAGACCTCACAGTGAAATGCTGAATACAACAGGTGTAGTAGACCTTACAGTGAAATGCTGAATACAACAGGTGTAGTAGACCTCACAGTGTAATGCTGAATACAACAGGTGTAGTAGACCTTACAGTGAAATGCTGAATACAACAGGTGTAGTAGACCTCACAGTGAAATGCTGAATACAACAGGTGTAGTAGACCTCACAGTGAAATGCTGAATACAACAGGTGTAGTAGACCTTACAGTGAAATGCTGAATACAACAGGTGTAGTAGACCTCACAGTGAAATGCTGAATACAACAGGTGTAGTAGACCTTACAGTGAAATGCTGAATACAACAGGTGTAGTAGACCTCACAGTGTAATGCTGAATACAACAGGTGTAGTAGACCTTACAGTGAAATGCTGAATACAACAGGTGTAGTAGACCTTACAGTGAAATGCTGAATACAACAGGTGTAGTAGACCTTACAGTGAAATGCTGAATACAACAGGTGTAGTAGACCTTACAGTGAAATGCTGAATACAACAGGTGTAGTAGACCTTACAGTGAAATGCTGAATACAACAGGTGTAGTAGACCTCACAGTGAAATGCTGAATACAACAGGTGTAGTAGACCTTACAGTGAAATGCTGAATACAACAGGTGTAGGTAGACCTTACAGTGAAATGCTGAATACAACAGGTGTAGTAGACCTTACAGTGAAATGCTGAATACAACAGGTGTAGTAGACCTCACAGTGAAATGCTGAATACAACAGGTGTAGTAGACCTCACAGTGAAATGCTGAATACAACAGGTGTAGTAGACCTTACAGTGAAATGCTGAATACAACAGGTGTAGTAGACCTCACAGTGTAATGCTGAATACAACAGGTGTAGTAGACCTTACAGTGAAATGCTGAATACAACAGGTGTAGTAGACCTCACAGTGAAATGCTGAATACAACAGGTGTAGTAGACCTCACAGTGAAATGCTGAATACAACAGGTGTAGTAGACCTTACAGTGAAATGCTGAATACAACAGGTGTAGTAGACCTCACAGTGAAATGCTGAATACAACAGGTGTAGTAGACCTTACAGTGAAATGCTGAATACAACAGGTGTAGTAGACCTCACAGTGTAATGCTGAATACAACAGGTGTAGTAGACCTTACAGTGAAATGCTGAATACAACAGGTGTAGTAGACCTTACAGTGAAATGCTGAATACAACAGGTGTAGTAGACCTTACAGTGAAATGCTGAATACAACAGGTGTAGTAGACCTTACAGTGAAATGCTGAATACAACAGGTGTAGTAGACCTTACAGTGAAATGCTGAATACAACAGGTGTAGTAGACCTCACAGTGAAATGCTGAATACAACAGGTGTTGTAGACCTCACAGTGAAATGCTGAATACAACAGGTGTAGTAGACCTCACAGTGAAATGCTGAATACAACAGGTATAGTAGACCTTACAGTGAAATGCTGAATACAACAGGTGTAGTAGACCTTACAGTGAAATGCTGAATACAACAGGTGTAGTAGACCTCACAGTGAAATGCTGAATACAACAGGTGTAGTAGACCTTACAGTGAAATGCTGAATACAACAGGTGTAGTAGACCTTACAGTGAAATGCTGAATACAACAGGTGTAGTAGACCTCACAGTGAAATGCTGAATACAACAGGTGTAGTAGACCTCACAGTGAAATGCTGAATACAACAGGTGTAGTAGACCTTACAGTGAAATGCTGAATACAACAGGTGTAGTAGACCTCACAGTGAAATGCTGAATACAACAGGTGTAGTAGACCTCACAGTGAAATGCTGAATACAACAGGTGTAGTAGACCTTACAGTGAAATGCTGAATACAACAGGTGTAGTAGACCTCACAGTGAAATGCTGAATACAACAGGTGTAGTAGACCTCACAGTGAAATGCTGAATACAACAGGTGTAGTAGACCTTACAGTGAAATGCTGAATACAACAGGTGTAGTAGACCTTACAGTGAAATGCTGAATACAACAGGTGTAGTAGACCTTACAGTGAAATGCTGAATACAACAGGTGTAGTAGACCTTACAGTGAAATGCTGAATACAACAGGTGTAGTAGACCTCACAGTGAAATGCTGAATACAACAGGTATAGTAGACCTTACAGTGAAATGCTGAATACAACAGGTGTAGTAGACCTTACAGTGAAATGCTGAATACAACAGGTGTAGTAGACCTTACAGTGAAATGCTGAATACAACAGGTGTAGTAGACCTTACAGTGAAATGCTGAATACAACAGGTGTAGTAGACCTTACAGTGAAATGCTGAATACAACAGGTGTAGTAGACCTTACAGTGAAATGCTGAATACAACAGGTGTAGTAGACCTTACAGTGAAATGCTGAATACAACAGGTATAGTAGACCTTACAGTGAAATGCTGAATACAACAGGTGTAGTAGACCTTACAGTGAAATGCTGAATACAACAGGTGTAGTAGACCTTACAGTGAAATGAATACAACAGGTATAGTAGACCTTACAGTGAAATGCTGAATACAACAGGTGTAGTAGACCTTACAGTGAAATGCTGAATACAACAGGTATAGTAGACCTTACAGTGAAATGCTGAATACAACAGGTGTAGTAGACCTTACAGTGAAATGCTGAATACAACAGGTGTAGTAGACCTTACAGTGAAATGCTGAATACAACAGGTGTAGTAGACCTTACAGTGAAATGCTGAATACAACAGGTGTAGTAGACCTCACAGTGAAATGCTGAATACAACAGGTATAGTAGACCTTACAGTGAAATGCTGAATACAACAGGTGTAGTAGACCTTACAGTGAAATGCTGAATACAACAGGTGTAGTAGACCTTACAGTGAAATGCTGAATACAACAGGTGTAGTAGACCTTACAGTGAAATGCTGAATACAACAGGTGTAGTAGACCTTACAGTGAAATGCTGAATACAACAGGTGTAGTAGACCTTACAGTGAAATGCTGAATACAACAGGTGTAGTAGACCTTACAGTGAAATGCTGAATACAATAGGTATAGTAGACCTTACAGTGAAATGCTGAATACAACAGGTGTAGTAGACCTTACAGTGAAATGCTGAATACAACAGGTGTAGTAGACCTTACAGTGAAATGAATACAACAGGTATAGTAGACCTTACAGTGAAATGCTGAATACAACAGGTGTAGTAGACCTTACAGTGAAATGCTGAATACAACAGGTATAGTAGACCTTACAGTGAAATGCTGAATACAACAGGTGTAGTAGACCTCACAGTGAAATGCTGAATACAACAGGTGTAGTAGACCTTACAGTGAAATGCTGAATACAACAGGTGTAGTAGACCTCACAGTGAAATGCTGAATACAACAGGTGTAGTAGACCTCACAGTGAAATGCTGAATACAACAGGTGTAGTAGACCTCACAGTGAAATGCTGAATACAACAGGTATAGTAGACCTTACAGTGAAATGCTGAATACAACAGGTATAGTAGACCTCACAGTGAAATGCTGAATACAACAGGTATAGTAGACCTCACAGTGAAATGCTGAATACAACAGGTATAGTAGACCTCACAGTGAAATGCTGAATACAACAGGTGTAGTAGACCTTACAGTGAAATGCTGAATACAACAGGTGTAGTAGACCTTACAGTGAAATGCTGAATACAACAGGTATAGTAGACCTTACAGTGAAATGCTGAATACAACAGGTGTAGTAGACCTCACAGTGAAATGCTGAATACAACAGGTATAGTAGACCTTACAGTGAAATGCTGAATACAACAGGTGTAGTAGACCTCACAGTGAAATGCTGAATACAACAGGTGTAGTAGACCTTACAGTGAAATGCTGAATACAACAGGTATAGTAGACCTTACAGTGAAAGGCTGAATACAACAGGTGTAGTAGACCTTACAGTGAAATGCTGAATACAACAGGTGTAGTAGACCTTACAGTGAAATGCTGAATACAACAGGTATAGTAGACCTTACAGTGAAATGCTGAATACAACAGGTATAGTAGACCTTACAGTGAAATGCTGAATACAACAGGTGTAGTAGACCTTACAGTGAAATGCTGAATACAACAGGTATAGTAGACCTTACAGTGAAATGCTGAATACAACAGGTGTAGTAGACCTTACAGTGAAATGCTGAATACAACAGGTGTAGTAGACCTTACAGTGAAATGCTGAATACAACAGGTATAGTAGACCTTACAGTGAAATGCTGAATACAACAGGTATAGTAGACCTTACAGTGAAATGCTGAATACAACAGGTGTAGTAGACCTTACAGTGAAATGCTGAATACAACAGGTATAGTAGACCTTACAGTGAAATGCTGAATACAACAGGTATAGTAGACCTTACAGTGAAATGCTGAATACAACAGGTGTAGTAGACCTTACAGTGAAATGCTGAATACAACAGGTATAGTAGACCTTACAGTGAAATGCTGAATACAACAGGTATAGTAGACCTTACAGTGAAATGCTGAATACAACAGGTGTAGTAGACCTTACAGTGAAATGCTGAATACAACAGGTGTAGTAGACCTTACAGTGAAATGCTGAATACAACAGGTGTAGTAGACCTTACAGTGAAATGCTGAATACAACAGGTGTAGTAGACCTTACAGTGAAATGCTGAATACAACAGGTGTAGTAGACCTTACAGTGAAATGCTGAATACAACAGGTGTAGTAGACCTTACAGTGAAATGCTGAATACAACAGGTGTAGTAGACCTTACAGTGAAATGCTGAATACAACAGGTGTAGTAGACCTTACAGTGAAATGCTGAATACAACAGGTGTAGTAGACCTTACAGTGAAATGCTGAATACAACAGATGTAGTAGACCTCACAGTGAAATGCTGAATACAACAGGTGTAGTAGACCTTACAGTGAAATGCTGAATACAACAGGTGTAGTAGACCTCACAGTGAAATGCTGAATACAACAGGTGTAGTAGACCCTACAGTGAAATGCTGAATACAACAGGTGTAGTAGACCCTACAGTGAAATGCTGAATACAACAGGTGTAGTACACCTTACAGTGAAATGCTTACTTACAGGCTCTAACCAATAGTGCAAAAAAGGTGTTAGGTGAACAATAGGTAAGAAAAGAAATTAAACAACAGTAAAAAGACAGGCTATATACAGTAGAGAGGCTATATAGAGTAGTGAGGGTATATACAATAGAGAGGCTAAATACAGTAGTGAGGCTATATACAGTAGTGAGGCTATATACAGTAGAGAGGCTATATACAGTAGCGAGGCTATATACAGTAGCGAGGCTATATACAGCAGAGAGGCTATATACAGTAGAGAGGCTATATACAGTAGAGAGGCTATATACAGTAGAGAGGCTGTATACAGTAGAGAGGCTATATACAGTACTGAGGCTATATACAGTAGTGAGGCTATATACAGTAGAGAGGTTATATACAGTAGAGAGGGCTATATACAGTAGAGGGGCTATATACAGTAGAGAGGTTATATACAGTAGAGAGGCTCTATACAGTAGAGAGGCTATATACAGTAGAGGCTATATACAGTAGAGAGGCTATATACAGTAGAGAGGCTATATACAGTAGAGAGGCTATATACAGTTGAGGCTATATACAGTAGCGAGGCTATATACAGCAGAGAGGCTATATACAGTAGAGAGGCTATAACAGTAGCGAGGCTATATACAGTAGCGAGGCTATATACAGTAGAGAGGTTATATACAGCAGAGGCTATATACAGTAGAGAGGCTATGTAGAGAGGCTATATACAGTAGAGAGGCTATGTAGAGAGGCTATATACAGTACTGAGGCTATATACAGTAGAGAGGCTATATACAGTAGAGAGGCTATATACAGTAGAGAGGCTATATACAGTACTGAGGCTATATACAGTAGAGAGGCTATATACAGTAGAGAGGCTATATACAGTAGAGAGGCTATATACAGTAGAGAGGCTATATACAGTAGAGGCTATATACAGTAGCGAGGCTATATACAGTAGGGGCTATATACAGTAGCGAGGCTATATACAGCAGAGAGGCTATATACAGTAGAGAGGCTATAACAGTAGCGAGGCTATATACAGTAGCGAGGCTATGTACAGTAGAGGCTATATACAGTAGAGAGGCTATATACAGTAGAGAGGCTATATACAGTAGCGAGGCTATATACAGTAGAGAGGCTACATACAGACACCGGTTAGTCGGGCTGATTGAGGTAGTATGTACATGTAGGTATGGTTAAAGTGACTATGCATATATGATGAACAGAAAGTAGCAGTAGCGTAAAAGAGGGGTTGGCGGGTGGTGGGTGGCGGGACACAATGCAGATAGCCCGGTTAGCCAATGTGCGGGGGCACTGGTTGGTCAGCCCAATTGAGGTAGTATGTACACGAATGTATAGTTAAAGTGACAATGCATATCAATACTGTCCAATACTTCATTACTCTATAAATGTTCTACGCTTCATTACTCTATAAATGTATTATACATAATATTTCTATAACTGTACTATACATCATATTTCTATAACTGTACTATACATCATATTTCTATAACTGTACTATACATCATATTTCTATAACTGTATTATACATCATATTTCTATAACTATACTATACATCATATTTCTATAACTGTACTATACTTCATTACTTTATAACTGTAATATACTTAATTGGTCTATACTGTCCCACACTCTACTTCATTATTCCATTCTATACTACACTTTATTATCCTATACTCTACTTCATTATTCTATCATTATTCTATACTATACTTTATTATTCTATACTGTACTATACTATACTTCATTATTCTATACCGTACTATACTTCATTATTCTATACTATACCGTACTATACTCTACCTCATTGTTCTATACTATACTTCATTATTATATACTGTAGTATACTATACTTTATTATTCTATACCATACTCTACTATGCTTCGTTATTATATGCTGTGATATGGTTCTTTATTCTATTCTATACTTCATAATTCTATACTGTACTATGCTTCATTATTCTATATTGTAATATACTTCATTTTTCTATATTGTACTATACTTCATTATTCTATTCTGTACTATACTATACTTCATTATTCTATACCATTCTATACTTAATTATTCTATACTATACTGTACTGTACTTCACAATACATTATTCTATAACTGTACTGTGCTTCATTATTCTATACTGTACCATGCTTCATTATTCTATATTGTAATATACTTCATTATTCTATACTGTACTATACTTCATTATTCTATACTGCAGTACCCTTCATTATTCTATTCTATAATATACTTAATTATTCTATGGTATACTTCATTATTCTATAACTGTACTACCCTTCATTATTATATACTATAATATACTTTGTTTTTCTATACTGTACTATACTTCATTATTCTATAATGTACTATACTTCATTAATCTATACTGTGCTATACTTCATTATTCTATACTGTAGTACCCTTCATTATTCTATTCTATAATATACTTCCTCATTCTATAACTGTACTACATTTCATCATTCTATAACTATACTATTCATCATTGTTCTATTCCGTACTATACTTCATTGTTCTATAACTGTATAATACTTCATTATTCTATAACTGTTATATTACTCATCATTCTATAACTGTACTATACTTCATTACTTTATAACTTTACTACACTTCATTACTCTATACTTAACTTCTGTGCTATGCTATTCTATACTTCTATACTATTCTTCATGGTCCTTTACTGTCCTATTCTTCATAATTATATACTATAATTCATTATTCTATAACTGTACTATACTTAATTATTCTATACAGTATTATACTTCAATATTTTATATTGTAATATATTTCATTATTCTAGAACTGTACTATACTTCATTACTATATTCCATACTATTCTTCATTGTTATTTTCTATACTTATCCTCATTACTCTATTGTATACTATACTTCATGATTCTATTCTGTGCTATGGTTCATTATTCTATTCTATACTATACTTCATTATTCTATACTATACTGCACTTCCTTATTATATTCTATACTATACTTCATTATTCTATACTGTACTATACTATACTTCATTAATCTATACTATAATATACTTCATTATTCTATACTGTACTCTACTATGCGTCATTATTCTATTCTATACTATCCTTCATTATTCTATACTACACTTTATTATCATATACTATACTTCATTGATCTATTCTATACTTCATTATTCTATTCTATACTTCATTATTCTATTCTATACTTCATTATTCTATTCTGTGCTATTGTTCTTTATTCTATTCTATACTTCATTATTCTATACTACACTTCATTATTATATTCTGTGCTATGGTTCTTTATTCTATTCTATACTTCATTATTTTATACTATACTTCATTATTCTATTCTGTGCTATTGTTCTTTATTATATTCTATACTATACTTCATTATTCTATACTGTACTATACTTCATTATTCTTTAACTGTACCATACTTCACAATTTTATTCTATAATATACTTCGTTATTCTATTCTATACTATACTTCATTATTATATTCTGTGCTATGGTTCTTTATTCTATTCTATACTATACTTCATTATCCTATTCTATACTATACTTCATTATTCTATACTACACTTTATTATTCTATACCATACTCTACTTCATTATTCTATACTATACCTCATTATTCTATACTATACTTCATTATTATATTCTGTGCTATGGTTCTTTATTCTATTCTATACTATACTTCATTATCCTATTCTATACTATACTTCATTATTCTATACTATATTTCATTATTCTTTAATTGTACCATACTTCTCAATTTTATTCTATAATATACTTCGTTATTCTATTCTATACTATACTTCATTATTCTATACTATACTTCATTATTCTATACTATACTTCATTATTCTATACTGTGCTATGGTTCTTTATTCTATACTATACTTCATTATTCTATACTACACTTTCTTATTCTATACCGTACTCTACTTCATTATTCTATACTATACTTCATTATTCTATACTATACTTCATTATTCTATACTATATTTCATTATTCTTTAACTGTACCATACTTCACAATTTTATTCTATAATATACTTCGTTATTCTATTCTATACTATACTTCATTATTCTATACTACACTTTATTATCCTATACTATACTTCATTATTCTATTCTGTACTGTACTATTTTTCATTATTCTATTTTGTGCTATGGTTCTTTATTCTATAATATACTTCATTATTCTATGCTGTACTGTACTTCATTATTCTATTCTATACTATACTTCATTATTCTATACTGTACTGTACTTACTTCATTATTCTATACCGTTCTATACTTCATTATTCTATTTTGTGCTATGGTTCTTTATTCTATAATATACTTCATTATTCTATGCTGTACTGCACTTCATTATTATATTCTATACTATACTTCATTATTCTATACTCTACTATACTATACTTCATTATTCTATACTATAATATACTTCATTATTCTATACTGTACTCTACTATGCGTCATTATTCTATTCTATACTATCCTTCATTATTCTATACTACACTTTGTTATCATATACTATACTTCATTGATCTATTCTATACTTCATTATTCTATTCCATACTTCATTATTCTATTCTATACTTCATTATTCTATTCTATACTTCCTTATTCTATTCTATACTTCATTATTTTATACTATACTTCATTATTCTATTCTGTGCTATTGTTCTTTATTATATTCTGTACTATACTTCATTATTCTATACTGTTCTATACTTCATTATTCTTTAACTGTACCATACTTCACAATTTTATTCTATAATATACTTCGTTATTCTATTCTATACTATACTTCATTATTATATTCTGTGCTATGGTTCTTTATTCTATTCTATACTATACTTCATTATCCTATTCTATACTATACTTCATTATTCTATACTACACTTTATTATTCTATACCATACTATACTTCATTATTCTATACTATATTTCATTATTCTTTAACTGTACCATACTTAACAATTTTATTCTATAATATACTTCGTTATTCTATTCTATACTATACTTCATTATTCTATACTGTGCTATGGTTCTTTATTCTGTTCCATACTTCATTATTCTATACTACACTTCATTATTCTATACTACACTTCATTATTATATTCTGTGCTATGGTTCTTTATTCTATTCTATACTATACTTCATTATCCTATTCTATACTATACTTCATTATTCTATACTACACTTTCTTATTCTATACCGTACTCTACTTCATTATTCTATACTATACTTCATTATTCTATACTATACTTCATTATTCTATACTATATTTCATTATTCTTTAACTGTACCATACTTCACAATTTTATTCTACAATATACTTCGTTATTCTATTCTATACTATACTTCATTATTCTATACTACACTTTATTATCCTATACTATACTTCATTATTCTATACTACACTTTATTATCCTATACTATACTTCATTATTCTATTCTGTACTGTACTATTCTTCATTATTCTATTTTGTGCTATGGTTCTTTATTCTATAATATACTTCATTATTCTATGCTGTACTGTACTTCATTATTCTATTCTATACTATACTTCATTATTCTATACTGTACTGTACTTACTTCATTATTCTATACCGTTCTATACTTCATTATTCTATTTTGTGGTATGGTTCTTTATTCTATAATATACTTCATTATTCTATGCTGTACTGTACTTCATTATTCTATTCTATACTATACTTCATTATTCTATACTGAACTGTACTTCATTATTCTATACCGTTCTATACTTAATTATTCTATTTTGTGCTATGGTTCTTTATTCTATACTATACTTCATTATTCTATTCTATACTATACTTCATTATTCTATTCTATACTATACTTCATTATTCTATTCTGTACTATACTTCATTATTCTATACCGTTCTATACTTCATTATTCTATCCTATACTGTACTATACTTCACAATACTCTACTAGGCAGGGCTTTCCCCTATAGACCTATATTTTTATGGAATGGTCTGCCTATCCAAGTGAGAGACACACTTGGTAGGTCCTATGATTGAGTGTAGTCTGGCTCAGGGGTGCGAATGTGAATAGCAAGGCACTGGAGTGCTGACCCGCCCTTGCTTTCTTTGCCTGGCCTTGTGTGGAGGAGATCTTCGTGGGCTATACTCAGCCTTGTCTCCGGGTAGTAAGTTGGTCTGTTGATATCCCTCTGGTGGTGTGGGGGCTGTGCTTTGGCAAAGTGGGGTTATATACTGCCAGGTTGGCCATGTCTAGGGGTATTATCAGATAGGGCCACAGTGCCCCCCCCCCTCCCTGTCTCAGCCTCCAGTATCTATGCTGCAATAGTTAATGTGCCGGGGGCTAGGGTCAGTCTGTTATATCTGGTGTAATTATGCTGTCTTATCTGGTGTCCTGTGTGAACTTAAGTATGCTCTCTCTCTCTCTCTCTCTCTCTCTCTCTCTCTCTCTCTCTCTCTCTCTCTCTCTCTCTCTCTCTCTCTCTCTCTCTCTCTCTCTCTCTCATTCTCTCTCTCTCTCTCTCTCATTCTCTCTCATTCTCTCTCATTCTCTCTCTCTCTCTCTCTCTCTCTCTCTCTCTCTCTCTCTCTCTCTCTCTCTCTCTCATTCTCTCATTCTCTCTCTCATTCTCTTTCCTCCCCCCTCCCGGAGGACCTAGGTCCATGCCTCAGGACTACCTGGCCTGAAGACTCCTGCCTGTTCCCAGTCCACCTGGTCGTGCTGCTGCTCCAGTTTCAACTGTTCTGCCTGCGGCTATGAAACCCTGACACTTTCAACAGACGTGCTATCTTGTCCTGGACCGGTTGTTTTCAACCCTCTATCTCTCTCTCCTCCCTCTGTACCACACCTGCTGTCTCAACCTCTGAATGCTAGGCTATGAAAAGCCAACTGACATTTACTCCTGAGGTGCTGACTTGTTGCACCCTCTATAACCACCTGCTGGTCATTTATGAACGATTGAACATCTTGAAGAATGATCTGGCCTTAACAGAATATTGCAAGCCTGACACAACTTCACTTTCTGTTGAACTCGGAATAAGTTAGCACACGGTTTGTTGGTTTGGACCGTTGCTCTCTGTCCAGGTATCCTGCTGACTGTGGGTCAGAGGATGTGCTGCTTGGTGTTGCAGCTACACTAGCTGCCACTGTTAGCTGCCTATCAAGTTAGCAGGGTTTCTTTGAGGGCTTGAAAACAGCAGTTATCCCAATCCCAGATTGTCCCGGGCTTGTCTAGATCTAGGTCCCTACTGTTTGTTGCGCTTTCCATCTTCCCTGCGACCTGCCTTATCTGGAATTGTGGCGAGTAATAGCGTACATTGCTACCATGACAAAGGCCACAGCCAGTGGGAGTACTGTTGAAGACAGTGGCATCTCTCTACCACAGGTCTACAAGCAGTTGTTACAGCAAGAAAATAGCTTCAAGTTTTGTGTCCAAATACTGGTGGATTCAACTAATAAAATAATGGACGATCTAACCAGAGATGTCCAGGACCTGAAGAACAGTTTGCGGTTCTTCCAGGGTCAGCTCGACGAGTTGAAACAGGAAAACAGCAAGATGACAGCAATCTGTAAGTCATTGAGAGAGGACATCAGTTCTGTGTGTGAATCCATGATAACAATGACAGAGAAATCAGATTATCTAAAAGGTTAATGAAGGCGGAACAGCATTGTTGTTAATGGAATTGCAGAATCTCCACATGAGACCTGGACAGACTCTGAGGACAAAGTGAGGGAAAATATCTCAGAGAAACCGAAGATGGACCACAGGAAGATTGAGTTGGAGTGCACCCACAGGACTGGAAAACCCACCACCGGCCCAGGATGATATTCGTCAAGTTCCTCAGGTTCAAGGACAAGGTTCTGGAAAGAGGTGTTGCTAGATATATTCAGTGCCATATCCCTGTAATGCTTAGAGAAGATCTTATGTCCAGTGTTATTGAAGTGTTGTGGTTGCAGGTTCACTTGGCACATCTAAAGCCTTTTATTTTGGGGTGTTGCTATGGGCCACCAAGTGCTAACAGTCAGTATCTAAATAATATGTGTGTGAAATGCTTGATAGTGT